>NW_028261389.1:77770345-77827845 GCF_051295495.1 Thamnophis sirtalis
GGGAAGTCAACTGCTGCGGTTTCTTAAATTAGCAACACGGTCGTGTTGTGGCCCAGAGCTGTCACCAGACTCCGACAGCGAGGGGCCCTATGAGTCGGCTCTGGAGGATGTGGAGGACCCTGGACAGGGTTCCGACTCCGAGCAGGGTGGCAGAGAGGCTGGTTGGCCACCAGGAGGCACCTGAGCCTTGGACCAGTGGGGAGGAGACAAGGGAGAGTAAGCTGGAGGCCAGTAGTGAGTTGTTCCTGGATGCACGCCATCGAAGAGCTACTAGGCATCAGGAAAAATTACGCAATTAGAGGAGGTGATTGTACTCAGCTGGAGGTCATTAGGCTCCTCTCCAGACTATAAAATGGCTACTTGTGCACACACCCCTCTTTGCAGAAGTTAACACAGAATCGAATGTCGGAGAACTTTGTATGAGCTTGGCAGGCTGGATTGCTGCCAAGCCTTATCTGTGCTGGATTGCTGCCCAAGCTTGTCTGTGCCGGGTTGCTGCCAAGGACCTGTTTGTCTATTAATTAAATGCTGTAATTTATCTCTGACTCGGAGTGTGCTTTGGTGTGGAACAAGGGGGGGGGGGGTCAGAACAGGTTGTTAAGTGAATCTGGCTTGCCCATGGACTTTGCTTGTCCGAAGGTCATGAAATGGGGATCATGTGACCCCCCCCCCCCCCCCCGGGACATTGCAACCCTCACAAATATGAGTCAGTTGCCAAGCATCCAAATTTTACTCATCTGGCCATGGGGATAATGCAATTGTTGTAAGTGTCAAAAATGATCATAAGACTTTTTTTTCCCCATTGCCATGGTAACTTTGAAAAGTCACTAAATGAACTGTCATAATTTAAGGGCTACTGGACTGTGATAACAATATAGACAAATCTTTGCCACTAACTTCTTTTCATCTTTTCTTTTTTGCAATCTTTCTTTCCTTTCCTTTTGCATATGTTCACAACGAAGGTAGCACACTGACTTTAACCCTTATGATTCTGGCCAATTGCAATTTTATTTTCCCACAGAGCCTGTAAAAATGAGTCTGATCCTGTTGTGGCCCAGCAGGAGCCGTTGGAGCTTCAAACAGACTCCGACAGCGAGGAGCCTTATGAGTCGGCTCTGGACGATGTGGAGGACTCTGGGCAGGGTTCCGACTCCGAGCAGGACGCAGAGAGGCTGGTTGGCTACCAGGTGGCGCCTGAGGCATAGAGCAGCGGTAAAAGCCAAAGGGAGTGTACTCCTGACGTCAGGCCTTGGAGCAATGGCAAGGAGACAAGGGAGTTGGTTCTGGATACCCGGCAACGACAGGCAGATAGACGTAGAGAACAGCTACGCAGATACAAAAGATAATTGGACCCAGGTGGTTGTAATTAGACTCCTCTCAAGATAGTATTTAAGGAGAGACTCTGGGAGGAGTCTGGTTGCAGGATTCAACTTAATTCTCAATGCTGGAGAAACTGTTATCTGTGTCGGAGTCTGGGTTGCTGCCAAGATTCTTATCTGTTTGTTATGCTTGGGCTTTCAGCCACCGAGATTTATGTTTCCTGCTAATAAAGTGCTGTGGCATTCCAGCTAAGCTTGCCTTGGCATTCGTTACTGGACGGAGGAGGGGGTCAGAACAGATCCCATGCTTGGCTATGACATACTCATAAAACCTCCCTGGATTGCAACCCTGACTTGGACATTCTAATGGAGGTAGTATTCAGACTGTTTGGACCAGTTCACCCGGTAGCAGGAATCATGGGTGGGCTCAAACCAGTAGCAGGAACCGTGGGTGGGCCTGCCCCCTAGCCCCAGTTCTATGCTGTCCTATCTAGGCACGTTTTTGAGGGCAGGGGCATGCGCAGAAGGCGAACACACGAGCAAAACACATGTGCGGAAGGATGGGTGGATGCACAACGAATTGGTGGTAACAAAATGTGAAACCCACTGCTGATTCTATAAAATAAAATGGAGTCCTCTTAGCAGAAGCTCTTCTTGAAGCAAAAAAATAAATAAATCAAAGTTAGTTGGTGAGATCTTGGTCAGACACGTCCCATCTGAATCATCAGAATGGAAAAATGGCTCGTTTTATTTTTACTCTACTTTCTGAAATAAGACCTATCCCTCTCTATCCTATCAAATGCCTTTTTTCCCTGTTAACCTTTTTATTGAGTTATATGATAGCAATAGCAATAGCAGATAGGCATATATACCGCCTCAAAGTGCTTTGCAGCCCTCTCTAAGCAGTTTTCCCTTTTGGAAAGATTTGAAGATGTGAGACCATTGTCTGTTTCAAGAATGGAATACAAGAGACTGGGTAGAAATTACCCAAAATAATAGACTAAGTTTTAAAATGAAAAGAAAGGGTCTTGCTAGGGACTGTTCTAGGCTTACTGGAATTTCAGATGCAGTTACTAATACACTGAAAATTTCAGCTATTCACAGTCTGGTTGGTCTTATAAGCCGTAAAAAAACATCAATCAAATAGAGAACAGTTAAAGGTAAAGATGAAGATAAAGGTTCCCCTCACACATACGTGCCAGTAATTCTCGACTCTAGGGGACAGTGCTCATCTCCGTTTCAAAGCCGAAGAGCCAGCGCTGTCTGAAGACGTCTCCGTGGTCATGTGGCTGGCATGACTCAACGCCGAAGGCACACAGAACGCTGTTCCCTTCCCACCAAAGATGGTTCCTATTTTTCTACTTGCATTTTTTACGTGCTTTCAAACGGCTAGGTAGGCAGAAGCTGGGACAAGTAACGGGAGCTCACTTCCTTCCACGGCGCTAGGGATTCATACCACTGAACTGCCGACCTTTCTGATTGACAAGCTCAGCATTTTAGCCACTGAGCCGCTGTGTCCCTCAGGGAACAGTTACGAAAGCTATTAAAGGGAATTATTACAGTAAGCAGTATGCTTCTTAAAAAAGAAATCTGAATTCACATTAGAGATATGAAAGAAATGCAACAGCTACATTGTAGAAAGAGAGGTAGTCAGATATAAATAGGCTTCTTCTCTGAAAGTGCTAAAGGAAGACTTTAAAAGGCCTGGCAAATAATTTCTAAAGGTTAAAACGATGTCATCTTTTCCAATGCGCTGGTTAGTTGTATTGCCAAAGTGAATAGACCCAATCATTACACCCTCATTAATTACTAGAATAGTGATAATCTTAGTGCAAATCTTTACCGCCTTTAAGACATTGTACAGAAGAGCACAGTCTTGTTTAACAGAATAACAGAAGGAACCTTGGAAGTCTTCTACTCCAACTGCCTGCGCAGGGAGGAAGCCCTACCTCACTTCAGACAAATGGTTGTCCAATTTCTTCTTAAAGACCTCTGGTGTTGGAGCATTTACAACTTCTGGAGGCAAGCTGTTCTACTGAGTAATTGTTCTAACTGTCAGGAAATTTCTCCTTAGTTCTAGGCTGCTTCTGTCCCTAAATTAGTTTCCATCCATTGAGGGACATGGCCAAATCTATCTCTCTATATAAAAACGGCTCTGTGTGTGATTGTTTGTGTGTGTGTTCCAGCATAACTCTGGAACGCCTCGTGCAATTTCAACCGTACTTGGTACACAGATGACTTACTCTCTGGAAACAAATATTGTGGCGGTAAGACACCCCGAACACCCTTCAGGAAGTGTGTTCTGTTAAGATACATCCTGCTGTGCCTTAAAATGGCTTCTGCTGTCCTGCCGTAAAATGGATTCTACTGTACAGCGCCGTGAAGTTGCCACAGCTTCACAGTACTCCACAAGGGGGCTCCCTCTGGTAAGGGGGAAAATCTAACATTAGAAATTATGTTTGGTCTGGACGTTTTTAAATACCTAGGCCAGCGATGGTGAACCTTTTTTGGCTCGCGTGCTATAAGCAGGGGGAGTGCAAGGGGAGGGTTATGCATGGGCATGCCGCACCCATAATGCAATGTGCAAAGCCGCTCCCCCCCCAGCGCGCATGCATGTATGACAGGCATTCTTTCCCATTTTTTTTGCATGCTTTTCCCACCCTCCCCAGGCTCCAGAGCAGGGGTGGGTTTCAACTGGTTCACGGCGGTCCCTGCAAACCGGTTGGTCGGCGAACCCGGAAGTAAGTAACTTCCGGGAACGGCGAAGGGCCCACACGCCCGCCCGCGCTCCTTACCCGGTTTTGATGAGTTCTGCGCTTCCACACATGTGCAGGACGCATACAGCGCCTGCGCAATCCTCCAGGAGCAGCTGGAGCATCGCACAGACGCTAGTATGCATGCGTGCACCGCGCGCGTGCACGAGGACGCCGCCGGCCCCGTTCCAACCGAACCGGTTGGAATGGGGCGAGAAACCCACCCCTGCTCCAGAGCCTTTATAGGAGACTGAGGAGGGCGAAAACAGCCTCCCATGCCCCCCCCCCCATAGGCTCTCTGGAGGCATCAGGAGCTTCCCTGAAGCCACAGGAGCGCAAAAACCCGGCCCTACAGGCAAACCGGAAGTTCGGGGACATACTTCCAGTTTGCTCGTAGGGCTGTTTTTAGTCCTCCAGAGACTTCAGGGACCCTCAGAAAGTTTTCCTGAAGGCTCCAGAGGGCTTAAACTGCCCCTACAAGCAAACCGGAAGTCTGTCCCCGAACTTCTGGTTTGCCCATAGGGCCGTTTTTTGTCCTCTGGAGGCTTCAGGGAAGTGTCCGTGTGACGGGGAGGCTCTTTTCACCCTCCCAGGCTCCTATAAAGCCTCTGGAGCCTGGGGAGGGTGAAAAATGGCTTTAAAAAAGGCTGAACTCAGCTGGCCAGCGCGCACATGGATTAGGAGACTGGAGGCTAAAACATATGAAGAACAATTGCAGGAATTTCAATTTCGAAGGATTAGGAGAGACATGATAGCAGTCTTCCAATATCTCAGGGGCTGCCCCAAAGAAGAGGGAGTCAAGCTATTCTCCAAAGCACCTGAGGGCAGGGCAAGAAGCAATGGGTGGAAACTAATCAACTAAGGGGAAATTGCTTGACAGGTAGAACAATTAATCAGTGGAACAACTTGCCTCCAGAGGTTGTGAATGCCCCAACACTGGAATTTTTAAAGAAGATGTTGGATAACTATTTGTCTGAAGTAGTATAGGTTTTCCTGCCTAGGCAGCAGATTGGACTAGAAGACCTCCAAGGTCCCTTCCAACTCTGTTATTCTATTCTATTCTATTCTATTCTATTCTATTCTATTCTATTCTAAGAGCCGAGGTGGCGCAGTGGTTAAATGCAGCACTGCAGGCTACTTCAGCTGACTGCAGTTCTGCAGTTCGGCTGTTCAAATCTCACCGGCTCAAGGTTGACTCAGCCTTCCATCCTTCCGAGGTGGGTGAAATGAGGACCCGGAT
Source organism: Thamnophis sirtalis (assembly GCF_051295495.1). Classification (NCBI taxonomy): domain Eukaryota; kingdom Metazoa; phylum Chordata; class Lepidosauria; order Squamata; family Natricidae; genus Thamnophis; species Thamnophis sirtalis. The sequence continues at coordinate 77,775,658 of NW_028261389.1, forward strand.
TGTTGTTGGGGGCAATAGGCTGACTCTGTAAACCGCTTAGAGAGGGCTGAAAGCCCTATGAAGCGGTATATAAGTCTAACTGCTATTGCTATTCTATTCCTATTCCTATTCCTATTCCTATTCCTATTCCTATTCCTATTCCTATTCCTATTCCTATTCCTATCCGTATCCCTATTCCTATTCCTATTCCTATTCTAACCAGCAGTAAACTCTCTACAAAGTTATTAAAACTGATAAAAGTTAAATCTTTCGGTCAGAAGTTTATCCCGCATTCCCTTTGTCCGGCGAACGCTCCTCTTCTTTGACAATTGTACACTTCGCAAGTAGCCTTCCCCTAACTCTGCAAAATGATGAGGAATAAGTGAGCCACAAGCGGCTTTCAATTAACGGCGACGTTACCCAGCTACCCCTGGCAATCTTCTGTTTTACAAAAGGCCTACAAAATCTAAGTGTCTTCATCAGTCGCTATTGTGGGAAGGAATAAAAGGAAGACGATAAAGAGGAAACTTCGGGGACCCGTGTCTGCAGAACAAAAAAAAAATAGAAACGAGTGAGAAACACGGCTGTCTTTACAATAGACTTCAAACCTTAGCAGAATAGAGACAGCTGATCTCAAAAATAAAACCAAGCCAGCCAATCACAATCGCACGAAGCCACGACTGATGATGTTCCGAAGCTTTTAACTACACCGCATCTAAAGGCGCATTTTGACATTGGTTCTCGCACGTCAACAACAGGATAACAGAACAGCTTAACAGAGTTGGAAGGGAGCTTGGGGTAGTGGTATGATTCAGCCGGTTTGCACCCATTCGGGAGAACCGGTTGTTTAACTTTCTGAGCAGTTTGGCGAACTGGTTGGTGGTGGAAATCATTAGGGCAGAGAACCGGTGGTTAATCACTGGTTTGGAGGGGTTCTAGTCTAGGGGTTCCCAACCTTTCCAGCTTGGTGGCTTGGCCCGGCCCGAAGGGTGGGGGTGCATATAAGCGGCAGCACACCTACGGGCACTCCAATGATGAAATCCAGTAGGTTCTGACAAGTTCTGGAGAACTGGTAATGAAAATTTTGAGTAGTTTGGAGAACTGGTAGTGGAAATTCTGAGTAGATCGGAGAACCAGCAAATGTCACTTCTGGCTGGCCCCAGAGTTGGGTGGGAAGGGAGATTTTGCAGTATCCTTCCCCTGCCATGCCTACCAAGCCATGCCCACCAAGCCACACTGTTAGGTAAGCTCCCCGTTGGGAGAGCGAGTACGTTCAGAGAAGCGTGGTGAGAGTTGTGTTGGATAACACATAAACCAGCATACAGAGACACTGCAGTTTAAATAGGCATTTACTTTCGTGGAAATAGACATATCAGAGTCCATCAAACAGTCCAAGTCATACACGGATAAGACAGTCAGTCATCAATGTCTTTCAGTTAAGGGATAATCCAAATAACATAGTCCATAATCATACAAATAGTCTGGTACTCAAAGTTTGCTAGCAGTTGCAAAACCTACAATAGCTCACGGCACTTTTCTAACAGCCAGCTTCCAAAACACTCAGATCAGATCAGCCCAGCATCTAACGAACAGAGAGCTAACAGTCATTCTGGCTCCCTCTTATGGCCGATTGAGGAAAACAGCAACCAATCACATTTTACAGTATGATTTTAAAGAAACAGGTATAGCATTGTTACATGGTTTATATATTGCCAACCCAACCATTAGATTATATTCCTAACACACACCACGCCCACCAAGCCACACCATGCCCACCAAGCCACGCCCACAGAAGAAAAAAATTGAATTTCACTACTTGTGCACACAGTTCCATCTGTGCGAGCGGCATTTGTGTGCGTTCTCCAGTTCCGTGAATGACGATGCGCAAGAAGGGTGCATTACAGGCAAAGCTCCACACTGTGGGCACTTTCGCTTGTGCACAAAACTACATCCGCTCGAGCAGAGGGCGCATGAGTGGAGGGTACTTGCGCTCATGTATGACCTTTTGCTGATGTGAGCAGAGGGCACTGGTATGCGAAGGTCCATTCCCACGAATGCAACTTCGCACGGGAGCACAAGGGCCCTATGCTTGCGCGAGTGGTGCTTCATGCGCCTGCTTTCCCACTGCTTGTGTGACTGGAGCTTTATGATTGTGTAGATGGGTATACCTCCATTCATCTAAGCCACCTGAAACCGGTTGGATTTTAATTTACAGACTTTGTTAAAAAGGAAAAAAAAATGCAAATAAAAGCTGAAATTACGATTACATTCAGACAATGAAAGAAATTACAGAATTAAGGAATGGCCTCACAGTTTCTCTTTCTCTCAGTGCTCTTTGGAAACTGCCATGTCAGCTTTCTCGACTCTTAAGGGGTCTCATCAAATTTGGCTTTAAATACAGTCGATACGCCAGCTCCATTTTGTGCTAACAGTATTTTTAATATTTGAAGGTTGGAAACATTCCTGTTATTTTAACCAGATTTAAAGTCGTGATATACAGCATGGCTTAAGTCCACATAAATTCTTAAGAAGAGGATGGACAACCACTTGTCTGAAGTGGTGTACAGTTTCCTACCTGAGCAGGGGGTTGGACTAGAAGACCTCCAAGGTCCCTTCCAACTCTGCTATTCTATTCTATTCTATTCTATTCTATTCTATTCTATTCCTTCCTTATTTTATCCTTATTCTTTCCTTATTCTATTCTATTCTATTCTATTCTATTCTATTCTATTCTTTCCCTATTCTATTCTATTCTATTCTATTCTATTCTATTCTATTCTATTCTATTCTATTCTATTCTATTCTATTCTATTCTATTCTTTCCTTATTTTATCCTTATTCTTTCCTTATTCTTTCCTTATTCTTTCCTTATTCTATTCTATTCTATTCTATTCTTTCCCTATTCTATCCTTATTCTATTCTTTCCCTATTCTATCCTTATTCTATTCTATTCTATTCTATTCTATTCTTTCCTTATTTTATCCTTATTCTTTCCTTATTCTTTCCTTATTCTTTCCTTATTCTATTCTATTCTATTCTATTCTATTCTATTCTTTCCCTATTCTATCCTTATTCTATTCTTTCCCTATTCTATCCTTATTCTATTCTATTCTATTCTATTCTATTCTATTCTATTCTATTCTATTCTTTCCTTATTTTATCCTTATTCTTTCCTTATTCTATTCTTTCTTTAGTCTTTCTTTATTCTTTCTTTATTCTTTCCTTATCCTATCCTATCCTATCCTATCCTATCCTATCCTATCCTATCCTATCCTATCCTATCCCTATTCTATCCTTATTCTATTCTTTCCTTATTCTTTCTCTACTCTACTCTACTCTACTCTACTCTACTCTACTCTACTCTACTCTACTCTACTCTACTCTACTCTACTCTACTCTATTCTACTCTACACTATTCTACTCTACTCTATTCTACTCTACACTATTCTACTCTATTCTACTCTACTCTATTCTACTCTACACTATTCTACTCTACTCTACTCTACTCTACTCTACTCTACTCTACTCTACTCTACTCTACTCTACTCTAAATAAATTTGAATGAATGAACGAATGGTTAACCAGTCTGGATTTTGACAAGACTGTAATTATTATGAAGATCTGCTTTTTATTACTGTGCTTCCACACACCAGGGACAGAGTTAAGGGGCCTTTCAGATTCCTTACCTTTCCTTTTCAACCATCTGAATTGCATTTTGAATCATTTATCCTCCGAGAAAGATATACTGACTTTTTATATGTCTGTTAGCACTTGGTGGGAAATAAAATGATTGCTCCTGATGCTATATTCATATTCAATCAAATTTCCTTCAGCTACTACTCAGGAATATTAATGTCCATGTTGAATGTTGCCTTGCAAGTAAGTAAACGGAACACTTTCCCGTCCTAACGTTCACGTAAAATCTTTCGCAACTCGTAGAAACGAAAAGCTGAAGGAAATTGAATGTAGCAATTGGGTTTCTTAGACTGAATTTACCAGTGTGCATGTGAGTGTCGGGCCTGGAAGCCATCTTTTGCATGCTGTGGGAAAATGGGAGGGGGTATTATATTAACAGATTTTAATAGAGTTGGAAAAGACCTTTCAGGTCATCTAGTCCAACCCCCTGCCCAAGCAGGAGACCCTACATCTGCCTCTACCTAGAATTGAACTCACAACCTCCTGATTATGAAGTGAAAGCTTCACCTCTATGCCACAGCAGCAGGTTCTCAGACAGTGGTAAGATTCAAATCATGTAACCACCGGTTCTCTGCCCTAATGACCAGCTGGGTAGGCGTGTCCCGGTGGTCATGTGACTGTGTGGGCATGGCCAACACAACATAACTCACATCGATGGACGCTTCAGTTTAGCTATTACAATGTGATAAGGATTAACGGGAGAGGCAGTTTCTGTAAGCAGGGCAAAAAAGATTAGGCTAGAAACAACGCCAGAATGTTTCCTTCCTTATAGGATTAGCCCTGTAAAGTGGAGAGGGAAACAAACGGAGATTTCTTCCAACAACTGGTTCTCCGAATTGCTTAGAAAGTTAGCAATGGTTCTCCCAAATAGGTGCGAACCGGCTGAATCCCACCACTGTATGTATGTGTGTGTGTATGTGTGTGTGTGTGTGTGTGTGTGTGTGTGTGTGTGTGTGTGTGTGTGTATATCTATTAGATTTTTTACAACCCCTGGTAAGCCCCAATTATGGGAGGAAGCTAACTGCTTCCATCATCTGTCCTTCGGCTCGTCACAAGAGTCCATCACGACAGAAACCCAATATTTTTACTGTTGTCTTTGTTATATTTGTGTTTTTTTATTTTTTTATTTGTGCTGATAAATAAATAAAGGGAGACTAGTATAGATCGATTTCAAGCTATTTAGCTCTCATCAGCTAGCCATACCCTTACTGGGATTTGAACCTGGGCTATATTGCACACTAGGCATACTAGGCAGAGATCTTAGCCATTAGGCCACAGGCTCTTATCCGTTTATCAGCGAAGCCAGGGTGAAGGTATCTATTAGATTTTTTACAACCCCTGGTAAGCCCCAATTATGGGAGGAAGCTAACTGCTTCCATCATCTGTCCTTCGGCTCGTCACAAGAGTCCATCACGACAGAAACCCAATATTTTTACTGTTGTCTTTGTTTTATTTGTGTTTTTTTTATTTGTGCTGATAAATAAATAAAGGGAGACTAGTATAGATCTATTTCAAGCTATTTAGCTCTCATCAGCTAGCCATACCCTTACTGGGTTTTGAACCTGGGCTGTATTACATACTAGGCATACTAGGCAGAGATCTTAGCCATTAGGCTAAGGTTCAAATCCCAGTAAGGTTCAAATCCCAGTAAGGGTATGGCTAGCTGATGAGAGCTAAATAGCTTGAAATAGATCTATACTAGTCTCCCTTTATTTATTTATCAGCACAAAAATATATATATATATATATATATATATATATATATATATATATATATATATATATATATATATATATATATATATATATATATATATATATATATATATATATATATATATATATATATATTCATAATATTCATAATAAGATTCCTTTCTCAGAAAGTTACCTGCACCTGGGGTGGCGTGACTGGGTGGCATCTCCAATTGGGATGGTGCCTGATTGTGCCATGTGACGGACATGTGGGTGCAGGGGAAGGGGCTTGGACTTTCGTTTGGGTGGGGAAAACCTGGCAGCTTTCAGATTCGGATTTTCCCAGATGTGCCAATAGGACATCTCTAATAAAATGGAACTTTGAGGAACCTCAAGCTTCGGAGTCTTCTTCCATTGTGGGTGTTATTTGGAATCCTGACAGTGAGCATAAAATCTGTCAAAAGTGAAAAGGATTTCAATCTTTTTTTTTTAAAAAAAATAGGGCCTTAGGAGAATCTTACGTCAATTCAAATTTGTAAAAGTGTGCTATTTTCAGCAATCTGCCGGAGGGCGGGGTGGGGAAATATTTGAAGGGTTGCAATTATGGAGAGAGTTATTTATGTCATTAAAAGATGACACCGAGTAATTAAGAGAGCGGATACATTGATTAAGACCTTTAAGATACACTGCTGAACTTTTTTTTTTTAAATTTATTTTAGAATTTGGGAAGAAAGAAAAATCATGGCTGAGTAGTGAAAATGGGCATGGAGCCTTCTTGGAAGTGATGGAAGGATTGTTTATTTTATTTTATATTTATTTATTTATTTATTATTTGCCAACAAGTGCAAGGAAAGAAGTAGGAAAACGCATGAAAAAGTGGCAGAAATAAATGGACATCAATAAGCAAAACACAGCCGTAAGCGCATAAAAAGAGTACGTATCAATGGGGACAGTAGGACAGGGATGGTAGGCACTCTGGTGCGCTTATGCAGGCCCCCTTTACGGACCTCTTGTGTTGTGGAGTTGTGCTTTATGCCGGAAGTTTCCGCCCTGTGTCACTTTGCTGTTGAACACAGGTGCATCTCAACAGTTCCAAGAAGGCCCCACCTCCTTTTGCACCACTCAGGTGACCCTGAAGACATAGACAAACTTCCAAGTGGCCTCAATGACTCTCTAAAGGGATGCAAATGACCAGCTGTCTGCAAGGAGTATAAATCCTTCTATTCTCCTACCATCCAGTCAGAGCTGAAGAAGCTTCTTGGATGAGAAGCAAAATGTCTTCAAAGAGAAAGAAAGAGACCTCCAAGTGGCCTCAATGACTCCCTAAAAGGATGCAAATGACCAGCTGTCTCCAAGGAGTATAAATCCTTCTGTTCTCCCACCATCCAGCCAGAGCTGAAGAAGCTTCTTGGATGAGAAGCAAAATGTCTTCAAAGAGAAAGAAATAAATCTCCAGGTGGCCTCAATGACTCCCTAAAAGGATGCAAATGACCAGCTGTCTCCAAGGAGTATAAATCCTTCTGTTTTCCCACCATCCAGCCAGAGCTGAAGAAGCTTCTTGGATGAGAAGCAAAATGTCTTCAAAGAGAAAGAAATAAATCTCCAGGTGGCCTCAATGACTCCCTAAAAGGATGCAAATGACCAGCTGTCTCCAAGGAGTATAAATCCTTCTGTTTTCCCACCATCCAGCCAGAGCTGAAGAAGCTTCTTGGATGAGAAGCAAAATGTCTTCAAAGAGAAAGAAATAAATCTCCAGGTGGCCTCAATGACTCCCTAAAAGGATGCAAATGACCAGCTGTCTCCAAGGAGTATAAATCCTTCTGTTTTCCCACCATCCAGCCAGAACTGAAGAAGCTTCTTGGATGAGAAGCAAAATGTCTTCAAAGAGAAAGAAAGAAACCTCCAAGTGGCCTCAATGACCCTCTAAAAGGATGCAAATGACCAGTTATCTCCAAGGAGTATAAATCCTTCTATTCTCCCACCATCCAGTCAGAGCTGAAGAAGCTTCTGGGATGAGAAGCGAAACGTCTTCAAAGAGAAAGAAAGAAATCTCCAAGTGGCCTCAATGACTCTCTAAAAGGATGCAAATGACCAGTTATCTCCAAGGAGTATAAATCCTTCTATTCTCCCACCATCCAGTCAGAGCTGAAGACGCTTCTAGGATGAGAAGCAAAACCTCTTCAAACAAAACCAAGAAAGTCCAGTTGACTCTTGAAAAAAAAAACACTTTTGGGACAACCATGAACCTGGATGAGTGAGAATCTCCATAGAACATTGCAGAAAGAGCATTTTTTCCTACCCAAAAGATATACAGATGTTCAACTCACGACTGCGTTTTCATTTCCTCTAAATATGGACAATTATGCAATTCCCGAATTCGAGATATTGCAATATGTGTCTATTTCTAATTGGCATGTTTTGAGTGGAATTCTGGTTAGGAATAAGACTTCAACCACCTTCAGAAGGCAGTAATGTTTATGAAATATAATGGCAAGTATAGAATTCAGAAGTATATATGAAATATTCCCTAAGTCACTGTCAAGCCTGTAGCCAATTCCTTTTAGGATCTTTGGCCTGCCACATTAATATTCAGAGGTGGCGCAGTGGTTAGGGTGCAGTACTGCAGGCCACTTCAGCTGACTGTTATCTGCAGTTCAGCGGTTCTAATCTCACCGGCTCAAGGTTGACTCAGCCTTCCATCCTTCTGAGGTGGGTGAAATGAGGACCCAGACTGTGGGGGCGATATGCTGACTCTGTAAACCGCTTAGAGAGGGCTGAAAGCCCTATGAAGCGGTATATAAGTCTAACTGCTATTGCTATTGCTATTGCTATATTCTATTCTACTATGCTGTTTCATTAGTGGGGAATTGGAAGGGGGAATAGTAAGGAGTAGAATGTGACGTTGTCCAAATTAAAATTCCTTTCTAGAATCCAAGGTCAGCCTTTGTCTCTACACCTTTGCACCTGACCGGAACTGGATGGGTGGAACTGCCAGCATGGCAGTGAAAGATTGGACCATGGGATGGACTTGTGGGTGTGTGGGGGCAAGATCTTGAACTCTCAACTGGGTGGGGAAAACCCAAGAAGTTCAGATTTGGCTTTTCCCAGATATGCCAACAGGGCTCTCTTCATCAATTGGAACTGATGAAAGAAATGTCCTTCTGGGTTCAGCTCCAAGTGGGGAAAAAGACACTGGAGACATGGAGGCTGATTGGAAAGATGGTTTATTGTTGGACAGGACCACATGGCTTGAGCCCTGAACAGAAAAGGTGATCACATGCTTCAATGTTGGTGGAGAAGAAGAGAAGGGCTGAGGGAGGGGCTTGCTAGGCTTTTTATAACCTGTTTAGTCCCACCTCTCTGTTTCCTGTTCCTGTGTAAGAAATGTATTCTGATTGGTTGTCAGACTCCCATGGGGCCATGCAGGGGCTACTCTCTAAGCTGTGTTTTGAATCCAGGTATGGATGAGTTCTCAGATGCCATGTGGAGAGTTGAGTAAAGTTCCAACATTATAGCAATTAGACTTAGCAATAGCAGTTAGACTTATATACCGCTTCATAGGGCTTTCAGCCCTCTCTAAGCGGTTTACAGATTCAGCATATTGCCCCCAACAACAATCCGGGTCCTCATTTTACCCACCTCGGAAGGATGGAAGGCTGAGTCAACCTTGAGCCGGTGAGATTTGAACCGCTGAACTGCAGAACTGCAGTCAGCTGAAGTAGCCTGCAGTGCTGCACTCTAACCACTGCGCCACCTCGGCTCCTTATCATGCCTTATTACTCCCACCCCCGGGGCTGCAGTGGAGAAGTCTTTATTATGTAAAGTGGACTAGCTTGGCCTTAATGGCCAATTAACAGTGGGGATGGGCAGGAAGCTACAGGCAACCACTCTGTCCCTTAAAACATGTTTCTTTCCTTTCATATCCAGAGAAATATTCTGCCTTTTCAACGCTTCCCAGGATATTTCATTTTTCTGGGAGACGGCTGGATGATAACTTCCCACAGAACTTTGAGCAATACTTTGCCTTGGACTCTGATTTAATTTTGGATGTTCTTTTGAACCCTGAAGGTCACTTTATAGTGCTTGTTTGTTTGAAAGGGAACTATTAATCCCAACGAAACAATTATTTTGTTCTATTGGGCCACGTCCCAGGGGTTATTTTCCCCCTTGCTTCTAGTTACTTGAGCTAGTTTTTCAGGAAGCAGTAATTGTCTCTAAAGGTCACGCAATTTGGACATCAGACACTGTATTGTCAAAAATGATTTGCAGTGTTATTTTTTATTTTTTTAAAAAAATGAAATTTAAAGTAACCAGTAAATGCCCAATGGAGCAGTAAACCATCACATTTAGTAATATTGATTTTTTTTTTATTCCTTGCATTTCAAGGCCACCGAATTCCTGAAAGGATCTGGGCGATACAGACAGTTATAAGAGTACAGACCAGCGGTAAGTTTCATATTTGGTTACCGCTGGTTCACCCTGCATGCCCCCTTCTGCACATGCGCCCAGCTTTCCGTGCATTACTCGCGTGTGCCCCTTCTGCGCATGCGCCCGGCCTAAAAAATGTGCCTAAATAGGACAGCATAGAGCCGGGGCGTGTGGGAGGGGCGAGGTGGGCCCACCCACAATTTCCGCTACCAGCTCAGGCAAACCGATCCGAACTGGTTGAATGCCACCTCTGATACAGACTATGAAAAGGAAATTTAGAGCCGAGGTGGCGCAGTGGTTAGAGTGCAGCACTGCAGGCTACTTCAGCTGACTGCAGTTCTGCAGTTCGTCTGTTCAAATCTCACCGGCTCAAGGTTGACTCAGCCTTCCATCCTTCCGAGGTGGGTGAAATGAGGACCCGGATTGTTGTTGGGGGCAATATGCTGACTCTGTAAACCGCTTAGAGAGGGCTGAAAGCCCTATGAAGCGGTATATAAGTCTAACTGCTATTGCTATTGCTAATCATGAAAGGCTAGACAGAAATTCAGCTCTGCAAAGTGTGAGGAACTGGATAGGATGACCCATGCAAGATGAAATGCTTCAAGGGAGTTGGACTAGAAGACCTCCAAGGTCCCTTCAAACTCTTATTCTATGTCCCATGTGCTAAGATGGAGGTACTCTCCATCTATAAAAGCTGGGCTCTGCTGAAACATGGGTCCCATCGAATCGACACCAAATTCAATCAGCCAGCCAGTCAAACAGAATAGAGCTGGAAGGAACTTGAAAGTCTTCCAGTCCAGAGGTGGTATTCTACTGGTTTGGCTCGCCCGAACCGGTAGCAGAAATTGTGGGTGGCTTCGCCCACCCGCGCCTGGTTCTATGGTATCCCCTTTGAGGCCCCCTTTTTTTGCTAAAAGCACATGCGCAGAAGGATCATGCACACTCACATTTGTGAATCAGTAGGGAAGGTAAGTGTGTATCATCCCTGTTCTAGTCCAACCTCCTGCTCAAGAAGAGCCTATATATCATTTCATAGATAGGTAGGTAAGTAGGTAGGCAGGCAGGCAGTCCAGCAGGCAGGCAGGCAGGCAGGCAGGCAGGCAGGCGGGCGGGCGGGCGGGCGGGCGGGCGGGAGGGCGGGCAGGCGGGCGGGCAGGCAGGTGGGCAGGCAGACAGACAGACAGATCGATGATGGATGGATAGATGATTAGTTAGCTAACTAGATGATTAGCTAGCTAGCTAACTAGCTATCCATCCACCATCTGTCTGTCTGTCTGTTTGTCCTATCTATCTAATCTATCTATCTATCTATCTATCTATCTATCTATCTATCTATCTATCTATCTATCTATCTATCTATCTATATCTATATCTATATCTATATCTATATCTATATCTATATCTATATCTATATCTATATCTATATCTATATCTATATCTATATCTATATCTATATCTATATCTAATCTATATCTAATCTATCTATCTATCTATCTATCTATCTATCTATCTATCTATCTATCTATCTATCTATCTATCATCTATCTATCTATCTATCTATCTATCTATCTATCTATCTATCTATCTATCTATCTATCTATCTATCTATCTATCTATCTATCTATCTATCTATCTGCAGTTCAGCAGTTCTAATCTCACCGGCTCAAGGTTGACTCAGTCTTCCAGCCTTCCGAGGTGGGTGAAATGAGGACCCAGACTGTGGGGGCGATATGCTGACTCTGTAAACCACTTAGAGAGGGCTGAAAGCCTTATGAAGCAGTATATAAATCTAACTGCTATTGCTATTGCTATTGCTATTGCTATTGCTATTGCTATCTATCTATCTATCTATCTATCTATCTATCTATCTATCTATCTATCTATCTATCTATCTATCTATCTATCTATCTATCTATCTATCTATCTATCTATCTATCTATCTATCTATCTGCAGTTCAGCAGTTCTAATCTCACCGGCTCAAGGTTGACTCAGTCTTCCAGCCTTCCGAGGTGGGTGAAATGAGGACCCAGACTGTGGGGGCGATATGCTGACTCTGTAAACCACTTAGAGAGGGCTGAAAGCCTTATGAAGCAGTATATAAATCTAACTGCTATTGCTATTGCTATTGCTATTGCTATTGCTATTGCTATCTATCTATCTATCTATCTATCTATCTATCTATCTATCTATCTATCTATCTATCCATCCATCCATCCATCCATCCATCCATCCATCCATCCATCCATCCATCCATCCATCCATCCATCCAGATATAATATAATTAAAAGGTAAAGGTTCCCCTCGCACATCTGTGCTAGTCGTTCCCGACTCTAGGGGGGAGGGTGTGCTCATCTCCGTTTCAAAGCCGAAGAGCCAGCGTTGTCTGAAGATGTCTCTGTGGTCATGTGGCCAGCAGGACTAAACTCCCAAGGCGCATGGAACACTCTTACCTTCCCACCAAAGTGGGTCCCTATTTTTTCTAGTTGCATTTTTTTACTTGCATTCGAACTGCTAGGTTGGCAGGAGACAATATAATCTCCTTTGTTTAAATATTACTTTTGGCTTGACGTATCTTAACTAAAATTTGTTATGGGATATACGATTTTGATTTTATGCCTACTAATGTTTTAGGTTTAGGTTTATTAGATTTATTAGATTTTAAGCTGTTTATCCGAGTAACGACTACATTCACAGAGTAACAGAGGGATGCACATGTTATATCTGTGGTCTAGTGTGCTGGTTACCAGTATACCAAGGCATTTATTTGCTCTTCCCTCTGTTTTCGTTTTGCTAATTATTTGCTGGCCATTGACCAAGTCCATGTTACTGACTGATATAAAAGCGGTAACTAAAACTATATCCCATTTCGCTTTTCACCCATTCTGCTGATTTCCAGAGCTGAGCAATTGATGTTTTACTCCTGTAAGGCATAAATCGCTTTAGGGGAAAGTCGGACAGTAACAAATAAAAAAGCATAGGCAATAAATAAAGCTATAGAAGGAACACTGAATGGACTCCTGCCAGCGTTTAGCTGCTACATTGGGTAATTCTTCTTCTTCTTCTTCCTTTTATCAAATCCAGCTCGAAAGAATTATGGTCTGGATGAGAATAAATAAGCGGTGTCCTATTCCCCAAAGAGAGCTGTTTAAGATCATGTGCAGTTGCTGGTTTTGGGAGAAGAGACGGATCTCTTTAATTATGAATCTCAGCGTTGTTGAGCTACGGAGTTTTGTTGGATGTGATTGATGGGACATGGCTGCATTTAAGAGCCCCGATCAACGCGTAACTAGAGGGCTGTAGGTGTTCTGACCCAGAACCTTCCTTAAAAAGCATGAAGCAGAGTCTTGGTCCCGACTAAAACCCTCTTTTATTTACACGACTGTGAATTCCTTTCATTCACAGTCCGCAAGGCTTAGCAAACAGTCTTTCCGAGGAATATTTATCCACACGGACCTTATCTCATTTGGAGCGCTGCCAGATAACTAGTTTCCAAACATAGCAGTGGTGGGTTGCACTTACTGTCACTACCAGTTTGCTGATTGCGCATGTGTGCGCGTTCCACTTGCACACGTGCCTGACATGCGCTGTGTGTGCATGCACAATCCACTGCCCCTGCGACAACCAGCTGATGGTTGGGGCTCGCGCAGGTGCCGCACGCTGTGCACATGTGCACAATTTGCCTTTTGCCATAAAAAGAGGTATAGAGAGCAGATGGGCGGGCCAAAAGAGCCACTGTACCGGTTTGCTCTCAGCTGCTCCGGGCCGCTACCGATTTGGCTGAACTGGGCCGAACTGGCAGCAGCCCACCTCTGAAACCCAGGGCAAAGCAAAACTTGGCACAGAGTCTCTTGCAATCACAAAATATTTTTGCGCGCTGAACGGGCCGTAATGCCGGCAGCAATCCAGTGTATACATTTTTGTTCTGACCCCCTCCTCTGTCTAGTAACGAATGCCGAGACAAGCTTAACTGGAATGTACTTTAATAGCAAGGCACCAAAACCTTGGTGGCTGAAAGCCAAGCAGAACAAACAGATAAGGACCTTGGCAGCAACTCAGACAAACTCAGGCAGCAATAAACACAGATAAGGCTCGGCAGCAATCCAGCCTGCCAAGCTCACAGTACTGTCCTCCGACATTCAATCCTGCGTTGACTTCTGCAAAGAGGGCCATGTGCACAAGTAGCCTTTTTATAGTCTGGAGAGGAGCCTAATGACCACCAGCTGAGCACAATTACAGGAAGTAATTGCGTAATTGTTCCTGATGCCTATTAGCTCTTCGATAGCGCGCATCCAGGAACAACTCACTACTGGCTTCCAGCTCACTCTCCCTTGTCTCCTCCCCACTGGTCCAAGGCTCAGGTGCCTCCTGGTGGCCAACCAGCCTCTCTGCGCCCTGCTCGGAGTCGGAACCCTGTCCAGGGTCCTCCACCTCCTCCAGAGCCGACTCAGAGGCCCCCTCGCTGTCGGAGTCTGGTGGCAGCTCCAACGGCTCCTGCTGGGCCACAACACATTTTTATATACCAAAATGAAAGTAATAACAAGAGGAAACGTGGAAGGATTGAAGAACGGTAGGCTGCAACCTCATATAAATGTGTATTACTATTAGAAATACATAGGTTGATTGAATATAATAATTATGATCAACTTTATTAGTTTTATTTTGTATTTGAATGTAGGACACCCAGCTGGCACACTGTCCACGCATTGATTTGAGATATTTATAAATAATAATTTTTTTAAAACAATTGGATTTCCTTCCTGTTACTTGTAGCAAGACCGATGGGCCCAATATTGTCCCTTACACCTCAAGGACGTAGAGATGGATAGATCTCTCTTTCCCAGCAACCTTCAATTTAAATACTCTTGTTCCTTGCAGAGCATGAATATTTATGCGCAAAGGTTTTTTTTTAAATCCCCCAAAGACAACCAAGCAAAATATAGGCTGTGAGGATCATTATTATTTTATATGATGGATGATATACAAGGCACAACGCTTTGTTTCCACGTATTATGCTAACTCACTTTGAAGAATTAATGGGTGGATCATTAGCAGGGGAAAGCGTTGCTTTGAAGTCAGTGCTTTGAAAATGGGCAGGCACTCTAACAACTAGAAACTGCTAAGTTTGCCATATTAGGTACACCTGATTAGGACATAGTTACTATAGACATAGAGGGACGTGGTGGCTCAGTGGCTAAGATGCCGAGCTTGTCGAACAGAAAGGTTGGCAGTTCGGTGGTTCGAATCCCTAGTGCCGTGTAACGGAGTGAGCTCCCGTGACTTGTCCTAGCTTCTGCCAACCTAGCAGTTTGAAAGCATGTAAAAAATGCAAGTAGAAAAATAGGAACCACCTTTGGTGGGAAGGGAACAGCGTTCCGTGCGCCTTCAGCGTCTAGTCATGTCAACCACATGACCACGGAGACGTCTTCGGACAGCACTGGCTCTTCGGCTTTGAAACGGAGATGAGCATCGCCCCCTAGAGTCAGGAATGATTAGCACATATGTACAAGGGGATCCTTTACCTTTACCTTTCAGATGTTCTGCTTTATTGGCACCAAACCCATTCTTTAGAAAGAAGTAGAAATGTAAGAAAACGTGTTTGGGACAACCCCATGCTGAATTTATCTGGAGAAATTTGGATCAGGTCCTAAAATAAGGGAAGGTGGTTGCACGGGGAGCCAAGGTGGCGCAGTGGTTAGGGTGCAGTACTGCAGGCCACTTTAGCTGACTGTGATCTGCAGTTCAGTGGTTCAAATCTCACTGGCTCAAGGTTGACTCAGCCTTCCATCCTTCCAAGGTGGGTGAAATGAGGACCCAGACTGTGGGGGCAAGTTGCTGACTCAATTTGCTAAAAATAATAATAATAATTGTAAACCGCTTAGAGAGGGCTGAAAGCCCTATGAAGCAGTATATAAGTCTAATAAATAAATAAATAAATAAATATTGTCCCTGTTCACATGCAATATTTTGGATATGTTTAGTGAAAGTGTATTGCACTAATTTATGGAAGGAAGGGAGGGAGGGAAGGAGGAAGGAAAGAGAAGAACAGACAGGAAGGAAGGAAGGAAGGACAAACTAGGAAGAAAAGACAGGAAGGAAGGAAGGAAGGAAGGAGAAGAAAAGAAAGGAAGGGAGGAACGACAGGAAGGAAAGAAAGACTCTTCGGCTTTGAAACGGAAATGAGCACCACGCCCCTAGAATCAGGAACGACTAGCACATATGTGCGATGGAAACCTTTACTTTTATAACATCTATCTCTGCCCTCTCTTTTCAGACGAAATGGAGGCAGCTTTTACTGAGCTATTTCCTTTTACAGATAACCTCTGGGCTTTATCCAACAGCGTGAGTTTCACAGACAAAGAACCAGCAAGGGTTTGGAATGCTAAGAAGGTGATTCTCAGCTAGACCACCCTGTCCTGCCTGGATTATTCCTCCTTCCTATTCTGCCTGGATTACTTCCGGGTGATAGAAGCCATTGAGATCTGCAAAACGAAGCCCACAGAGAATCCCCACCGGGGATTTCAAACACAAAGCACATTGCGAGCGTTCGGCTTTGAGTATCTTCAGAGGAAGCTTCCCAACCGTGCCATTCCTATAATTCAGAAGTTCACTGCGAAGGGAGAATCAAATTTGGCTGTCGAGGTACCTACTGATTGTAGATAGCCAAAAAGGATGGCAGGCTGTCGAAAGAGGGAAGGAGTCTGAAGGAAAGACTTTTCAACGAAATTAAAAGTGGAGGGAGCTGAAAAAAGGATTTCTCATCAAGCAACTTAGAAGGCGGTTGGCTTTTTGTTTGCGGATCTTCTTCTAATAATGGTGTTTCTGGTTTTCTGACATGGGAGAATAAAAATAATAATAGTAATAATAGGGTCCTTTGACACTGTCCTTTGTCAACCACTTGTAGACACGCCCGTCGGCCATTTTGTTGCCTTTGAAGGCTTTCTCCTTAGCAGAAACTTGACTTTTAAGCTTTAGCAAGTGTTTGTACTGATCTGGAGGAAGTTTCAAAGTCAATGTGTGGCCTTTCCACAGATTTGACAGAAACATTTTTTCAAAGGTTCTTTGAGAATCTTTGCTTCAACCTTCCTTTGCACTTCGGGATGGGCAGAAGAGGAAGATAGGTAATCCAAGGGCAATACACTCATCCTAACATCTCTCTCTCTCTCTCTCTCTCTTCCCCCCCTCTCTCCGTCCAACCATCCAGCTCTATGCCCGCCTGCCTGCCTGTGTCTCCATCCATCCATCCATCCATCCATCCATCCATCCATCCATCCATCCATCCATCCATCCATCCAACCAACCAACCAACCAACCAACCAACCAACCATCCAGCCAGCCAGCCAGCCAGCCAGCCAGCCAGCCAGCCAGCCAGCCAGCCAGCCAGCCAGCCAGCCAGCCAGCCAGCCAGCCAGCCAGCACTATGTCTGTCTGTCAGTCTGCCCATCTGTCCGTCCAGCTATCCATACACCCATCCATCCTCAATTACCTTAATCTATGTCTATCATCCATCCATCCATCCATCCATCCATCCATCACCTATCACCTGAATCTATAAGTCTATCATCCACCTATCCATCCATTATCTATCTATCCACATCTTATCTATCTATCTATCTATCTATCTATCTATCTATCTATCTATCTATCTATCTATCTCCTATCACCTTAATGTATAAGTCTCTCTATCATCCATCCATCCATCCATCCATCCATCCATCCATCCATCCATCCATCCATCCATCTATCTCCGTTCATCTTAATGTATAAGTCTCTCTATCATCTATCTATCTATCTATCTATCTATCTATCTATCTATCTATCTATCTATCTATCTATCTATCTATCTATCTATCTATCATCTATCTAACATTAAATTTGTGTGTGCTGCCCACCTTATCGAAAGACGGACCCTTTCACCTTAATTCAACTTATTTTTCAGATGGGCAAGGTACATTTTTAAAAGCTGAAATTCTAACGCAACCTTCCAATTTGACTTTTCCAGACAGCATGGCATTCACCCTTCGTGATGTGTGACGGCCTCGCCTCTGAGTTGGATCAATTTGGCAGATCTCCCTATTCCAAAAGGACCAGAGTAGGTCAAGCTATTTTAAAGCACTGGCTTTTATAAGGAGTGGGAATGATAGAAAGAAAGAAAGAAAGAAAGAAAGAAAGAAAGAAAGAAAGAAAGAGAAAGGAAGAAAGAAAGAGAGAGAGAGAGAAAGGAAGAAAGAAAGAGAATCTAAGAAGAAAAAGCAAAGAAGAAATGAAAAAAATCTGAATCATAATGAAATATGGCATACGCTGTTGGATAAGTCAACAAGAACATCCCTACTGATCTGACTCAACACATTCTCCTTGAAATGGAGAACTCACTGGGGGAAACTCCGTAACAGCAGCTAAATAAAGCCTGAACTCATCCCACGCCTAGAGGACCTATAAATACCTTGTTAGCTGTTCTCTCTGTTTCTGAAAGATCCATTAATCTTCTGTCTTGGAGTATTTCCCTCTTGAACTCTTCACTCATTGGCTGTTCTGTTGCCAATGCTGTTTAACTTCTAGAGGATACCGCTGCCAGCAATTATCCGAGAATTTGGTACCACTAGCAATCTCCTTTACTTTTCCTTAAGAGCTAAGTCCAGGGGTGACTGGGCTGCATGGATGGAAGAAACGAGGTGAAAGAGAGCCAATCAACATCATTGGAAGAGAATCCAGATGACCCAAAGATCTTGAGTTTCTCAAAGGGGGGAAAAGGAGTTGTTGTTTCACCATCCAGGACAGAAACAACATTGCCATTCTTGGCTCTATGTGTGACTTTCAGATCAGGCATACAATAGCTTGTTTAGTGGGCATTCAAAGTTACAATAGCCCTGGAAAACTGGACTTATGGCCATTTCTTGCACTTACAACTGTTGCAACATGCCGTGTGATTCAAGTCCAAAATTAAATCAGAGTCCAAGGCAAAGGATTCCTCAAAGTTCCAATTTATGAAGAGAGCCCTGTTGGCACATCTGGGAAAACCTGAATATGAAAGCTTCCCGGTTTTCCCCACCCAGTTGAAAGTTCAAGATCTTGCCCCCCACACCCACCAGTCCATCACATGCTTCCATCCCCCATTGCCATGCTGGCAGCTTCCACCCATCCAGCTTCCAGTCAGGTGCAGAGGGGCAAAGACAAAAGATGACCTTGGTTTTCTAGAAAGAATGTTGTTATGGCTACATGGTATCGAACTCCGTACAATCCCATTTCCCCACAATAGAAAAGGCATAGCAGAATAATAGAAAGTGTGGCGGGACAAAGATCCAAAAGAAAAGATGGCTGCAGGCCTGACACAATGCCGCTGACAGAATTGTAGATGCTGTAACTAGACTGATCCCCCTTTTCCACTCTGTCCCCAGATTCTGCCACTCTACATGAAAAATGTAAGACCTTTATATTCTACCAGCTGGATACCCGTGCTTCGCAACAAAACTATGTGATCAGGCAATGCAGGAGAAATCCGGTTCACTCCGCTTCACTCCATTGGCTCAGTGGAGGTCAGTGATTAAAACACATAAGGGAATATCGCTCCTGCCGCCTTGAGTCTGGAAGCAGTTCCATAGGTGGAAGGCGTAGACATTCTGGTGAGGTACCGACGTTTAGTACTGTAAGGAGCCCCAGACCGCTCCTGAGTGAAGGAGTGGAACGTCTGCCAGTTTGAACTGAGGTAACGGAATGTGAGGCAACTGGCAGCTGGAACAGAGTTCTTTTCAGGTGGGGAGGGGGAGTAGAACTCCTCAGAACGTCTTAATTACTGTATAAGAAATACTAATGATCTGATGGTCATTTAAAAAAAAATCTTTTCTTAGAGAGCACCTAGAAGTCAAGAGGAACATACATGCCCAATTTCAAGTTTGTAGGCTTTACGGTTCTGGAGATTTTGTGATGAGTGAGTAGTATTTGGCTTTTATATAGATAGATTTTAACGTTGAAAGACGAGTGGATATTGAGATGGTCCGAACACTCCCACTTTTAATCAGTGTTAAACCAACAGAATCAACACAATCTATTTGGAAAGCCCAAGTAGAGGTTGGGCATCCTTCAATCCCTAATTTTTCCAGAAAATTTAGGAAGGAACCCAATATAATCTACAGAGAGTGCCTTAGCAACCGGCTCAGTCTGCCATCTACCAGAAAGCTGGGCGAAGTGAAGGGTAATTACTGCTTTATTCTGACCTGCTCAGTATCCTTGGAGTTGACGTAACTCCCTGTTTTCTGCAATCCGCACACGTCTACGCTGAACAGCTCTTTGAAATAAGCATTGTGCCTGGGACTTTTAATAAGTCATCCACCTCCCCTCCTTCCTCAGTTTTATGCACGATGGAGAGAACCATCGCGTAGAAGGTGCAGGATAACTGAAATGCAATATGCTAACGAAAAGCAAGATAGGGGGGAAATGCACGCTTGAAGATAGCATCTGTAAATTCTGCAAGAGCTGTTTTGCGTGGAAGAGGTTACACAAGGTGAGGATCTGAAAGCTTTTGGTCCTGATAGAAAGAGATTTATAAATGCCCAACGGGGCTCTCAATAAATATCTGGATCTGACGTGGCTTTTCAGGGGTGCTCAGAGAAATGCCCTGACAGAAGCAGAATATTTATTTCCAACCAGTTGCTCAACTTTGATAACCTGAAGATGGATGGACTTCAATTCCCAGGTTTCCCAGCCAGCTTGGGGGATTCTGGGAATCGAAGTCACACATTGTCAGGTTGTCAAACATTCCAGTGTTGGAGCATTCACATCTTCTGGAGGGAAGTTATTCCACTGATTAATTGTTCTCACTGCCAGGAAATTTCTCCTTATTTTTAGGTTGTTTCTCTCCTTGATTAGTTTCTACCCATTGCTTCTTGTCCTGCTTTCAGGTGCCTTGGAGAATAGCTTGACTCCCTCTTCTTTGTGGCAGCCCCTGAGATATTGGAAGACTGCTATCATGTCTCCCCATGTCCTTCTTTTCATTAAACTAGACATACCCACTTCCTGCAACCGTTCTTTATATATTTTAGCCTCCAGTCCAAGGTCATGAATTTGAGCTGTCCAATGGCAGGAAACAATGGCTAAATCTCGGCTTTTAACTGTCAATCACTTCTCTTTCAAATTTCACGCTTAATGAATCCTGATTTTTAAATTGTTTATAGAAGAACAGAATTGAGGAGTGCTTGGGGCAGGATGGAGGAGAGTGAAATTAGATATTAGATAATTTTTTTTTCCTCCCGCAGGCAGGTAAGAAATAACTGTTTTGGGACAAATTAAGTGAAAGGAAAACAAATCAAGAAAATTCCCGGGATGATGAAGTTAATCAAGTGCGTAATTCAAAGACGCACTTCAAAAGGCCAAGGAAAGCGTGTTGCAACTGGAGAGACAGGCTGTCGAGGATAACGCTTGTCCCTTTCCTTCCAACACCACACCTGGAAATCCAATTTTAGGAGCATGTGCAAGGATGTTCAAGACAAGACAATTAGCAATGGATGGACACTAATCAAGGAGAGAAACAGCCTAGAAACGGTATAGGGTTCCCTGCCTAGGCAGGGGGTTGGATTAGAAGACCTCCAAGGTCCCTTCCAACTCTGGTATTGTATTGTATTGTATTGTATTGTATTGTATTGTATTGTATTGTATTGTATTCTATTCTATTCTATTCTATTCAACTCTACTATTCTATTCTATTTTCTCTTCTCTTCTACTCTACTCTAAGCACCTGAAGGCAGGAAAGAAGCAATGGGTGGAAACTAATCAAGGAGAGAAGCAACCTAGAACTAAGGAGAAATTTCCTGACAGTTAGAACAATTAACCAGTGGAACAACTTGCCTCCAGAAGTTGTGAATGCTCCAACACTGGAAGTTTTTAAGAAGATGTTGGATAACCATTTGTCTGAAATGGTATAGGGTTTCCTGCCTAGGCAGGGGGTTGGATTAGAAGACCTCCAAGGTCCCTTCCAACTCTGGTATTGTATTGTATTGTATTGTATTGTATTGTATTGAAATTCTATTCTATTCTATTCTATTCTATTCTATTCTACTTACTCTACTCTACTATTCTATTCTATTCTATTCTATTCTATTCTATTCTATTTTCTCTTCTCTTCTACTCTACTCTAAGCACCTGAAGGCAGGACAAGAAGCAATGGGTGGAAACTAATCAAGGAGAGAAGCAACCTAGAACTAAGGAGAAATTTCCTGACAGTTAGAACAATTAACCAGTGGAACAACTTGCCTCCAGAAGTTGTGAATGCTCCAACACTGGAAGTTTTTAAGAAGATGTTGGATAACCATTTGTCTGAAATGGTATAGGGTTTCCTGCCTAGGCAGGGGGTTGGATTAGAAGACCTCCAAGGTCCCTTCCAACTCTGCTCTTCTGTTATATTACCAAATTCCTGCAATGTTTTTTATGGATTGTTCTTTCTTTTTGGGTATTCAGAAGGATGAGCTGTTGTGGCCATCTTAACAACTGAAGTGATTCCCTTAATAACTCTGGCAAGGAAGGTCATAACATGGATCTAGTCTCACCTAACGGCTGTCTTGCTTAACAACGGAAATGCTGGGCTTAATTGTGGTCGTAAGTCAAGGACTACCTGTACTTAAGAGAGAAAATGTTGTAGATTTTTATGCTTCGACTACTTGGGTTGCAAATACCTGGTGGGAAATTACGGCTTTTTTTTTTTTTTTTGAAGTGTAGCATACAGTATACCTAGAACTCACTAAGCTGAGAAAGGTGACATATAAAATTCATATCTTAAAACTTCTGGGAACGAATTTTTGATGATTGTACAAACAAATGGGGAGATAACTGCATAATATAGACAAGTATGTGTTTTGCAAAATTGACTGGTGTGCATCAGTCCACTCTCGTTTGTAGAGCCCTCAAGAGCCACTATGAATGGCTGAACTGAATGTCATGCCAGTTTAATAAATTATTATCATTATTACTGTATTCCATACGAGTCGTTTCTTTGGCCCTCAAATCTTTTGAAAGGGAGAAAAAGCATTCCTGCTTTTGATTTTCCTTGTGTCCTGTGCATTTCAAAATGCTTTGCTTCACACTATACGGAGGAAATTGAATTAAGCTGGAACAGACACGGATTGGCATAAGCAAAGCTAAAAATAAAGCCCTCAATAAAATAGAAATTGATTTAACCTGAGACAAAATCGTATTTTGGAATATAATTTCGGCCTACATGCTTTAATCCAATTTTGCGTTTTTGCAACCTTGGCAGAAAGGATAATTGAAAACTCAGGTGAATGTTTATAGTTTATAGTTTATAGTTTATTGAAATTTGTAGGCCGCCCTTTTCCCTGAGGGGACTCAGGGCGGCTCACATAAACTAGGAAGGGGGGGGATACAGACAACAAAATAGAGACAAATACTAAAATGGTAGGCAACATACATTCATCATTCGGGAGGGGTCACTATCCTTATCCCCAGGCCTGGCGGGCGAGCCAGTTCTTCAAGGCTGTGCGGAAGGCTTGGACGGTGGAGAGGGTGCGGATCTCTACAGGGAGCTCGTTCCAAAGGGCCGGGGCTACTGCTGAGAAGGCCCTCCTCCTTGTAGTTGCCAGCCGACACTGGCTGGCCGATGGGATACGGAGGAGGCCTAACCTATGAGATCTTATTGGTCGCAGGGATGTAATTGGCAGAAGGCGGTCTCTCAAGTATCCAGATCCACTGCCATGAAGGGCTTTATGGGTGATTAGTAGCACCTTGAAGCGCATCCGGAGATCGACAGGTAGCCAGCGCAGCTCGCGGAGGATAGGTGTTATGCGGGTGAATCGAGGAGCACCCGCAATCACTCGCGCGGCTGCATTCTGCACTAGCTGAAGTCGCCGGATGCTCTTCAAGGGCAGCCCCATGTAGAGCACATTGCAGTATTCCAGCCTAGAGATCACTAGGGCCCGAGTGACTGTTGTGAGAGCCTCCCGATTCAGGAAGGGTCGCAACTGGCGCACCAGGCGAACCTGGGCGAATGCCCCCCTGGTCACAGCCGTTAGGTGGTGGTCAAATGACAGCTGCGGATCCAGGAGGACTCCCAAGTTGCGAACCCTCTCTGAGGGGTATAGAATTTGACCCCCCAGCCTGAGTGATGGTATATTAGTCAAATCTTTGGGAGGAAAACACAACAGCCACTCGGTCTTTTCCGGGTTGAGCACAAGCTTGTTAACTCTCATCCAGTCCATAACGGCCTCGAGACCCCGGCTCACCACATCCACCGCTTCATTGAGTTGGCACGGGGCGGACAGATACAATTGAGTATCGTCCGCATATTGATGGTATCTGATCCCGTGCCTGCGGATGATCTCTCCCAGCGGTTTCATGTAGATGTTAAATAGTAGGGGGGATAAGACCGACCCCTGAGGCACCCCATAATTTAGGGGCCTAGGGGACGATCTCTGCCCCCCCACTAACACCGACTGCGACCTGTCCGAGAGGTAGGAGGAGAACCACCGTAACACGGTGCCTCCCACTCCCACCTCCCGCAGTCGTCGCAGAAGGATACCATGGTCGACGGTATCGAAAGCCGCTGAGAGGTCAAGGAGGACCAGGATGGAGGGATGTCCTTCATCTCTGGCTCTCCAAAGATCATCCATCAATGCGACCAAAGCGGTTTCTGTGCTGTAGCCGGGTCTGAAGCCTGACTGGAAGGGGTCTAGATAGTTTGCTTCCTCCAAGGACCGTTGGAGCTGAAAGGCCACCACCTTCTCAACAACCTTTCCCAGAAAGGGAAGGTTGGAGACAGGGCGATAACTATTAAGGACAGCCGGATCCAAGGATGGTTTCTTCAGGAGGGGTCTCACCACCGCCGCTTTCAGTGCGGCGGGGAAGTTCCCCTCCCGAAGGGAGGCGGTCACAACCGCCTGGATCCAGCCTCGTGTCACCTCACTGCAGTCCCTGACCAGCCATGAGGGACACGGATCCAAAGCACAGGTGGAGGTACTTACAGCTCTCATGGCCTTGTCCACTTTGTTGCAACAAACATTGTTTTCTCTTTGGCTCTTCCAAATTCATACATTTGCCTTTGTTGACTTTGTTTGAACCAATGTGTTTTGCTCTATAGAAGTGTCAGGTCTGCAAAATCCCCATTCCCTCCCCACTCTACGAGAAGGATACTGCAAAATCTCCATTCCCTTCCCACTCCAGGGGAAGGATACTGCAAAATCCCCATTCCCTCCTGACTCTACGGGAAAGATACTGCAAAATCTCCATTCCCTCCCCACTCCAGGGAAAGGATCCTGCAAAATCTCCATTCCCTCCCCCCGCCAGGGGAAGGATACTGTAAATTTCCCGTGTCCTCCCCACTCCAGGGGAAGGATACTGCAAAATCCCCATTCCCTCCTGACTCTACGGGAAAGATACTGCAAAATCTTCATTCCCTCCCCACTCCAGGGAAAGGATACTGCAACATCTCCATTCCCTCCCCACTCCAGGGAAAGGATACTGTAAAATCCCCATTCCCTCCCCACTCCAGGGAAAGGAAACTGCAAAATCTCCATTCTTTCCCCCGCTCCAGGGGAAGGATACTGCAAAATCCCCATTCCCTCCTGACTCTACGGGAAATATACTGCAAAATCCCCATTCCCTCCACACTCCAGGGAAAGGATCCTGCAAAATCCCCATTTCCTCCCCACTCCAGGGGAAGGATACTGTAAAATTCCCATTTCCTCCCCACTCCAGGGGCAGGATACTGCAAAATCCCCATTCCCTCCCGATCAGCAGGGACTCATGAGGCAGAGAATAGATGGGGGCAGGAGCAGTCAGAGGTGGTACTTACCGGTTCTCCAAACTACTCAAAATTTCTGCTACCGGTTCTCCAGAACTGGTCAGAACCTGCTGAATCCCATCTCTGCCAATATGACATCTCTAATAAAATGGAACTTAGAGGAATTTCAAGCCTCGGAGTCATATTTCATTGGAGGGTGTTACTTGGAACCTTGACAAGAAGATTTAAACGTAAAGGGGGACTACGTCTTCTTGAATTTTCAGAATTACGCTGGGAATTCAGAATTCAAATCCAACACGTGATAGATTGGACACACTGACTCTATACAACATTGGGCTTTTGAAGTATGTTTATCAATGAATGAATTGAGAAGGTCAGGTGGCTATCGAGTCAGCATGCTGGATGCTGAGATAAGCTCATATAAAGGGTCCATAGAGACCTTTCTATTTATATTTAGGTACTGATTTCTAAATTAATATACTTCCATTTCATGCAAATGTCAATTTTTTTTCCAGGATCTTTCCTACAGTAAATTTGAAAAGGAAAGTGAGTAAAAAGGCTTGGTTTTTTAAAAACTTTGTAGCACAGGAACATCCTTTGATATTTGCCCATCTTTTCCTTATTTAGTATAGAACAGAAGAGAATTCTCTCTTGCGCCATATTGCAACTCACAGATAACAACCACCATTTCATGCCTAGATATCTGTGCAAACACAACTCATAAACGCACAAATGTTGTGAATCTGGGATAACACAGCATACTGCATCCCCAAAACAGGTTAACATCGTAATACTTGACACAATACAATACATATAATTGCAGGAATAGGGTACATCTAGTTTAATGAAAAGAAGGACTAGGGGGTGACATAATATATATCGGATATACCAGTGAAAATGGGCACAAATTTGAATGCCAAATGTTAATATACAAAAATGAAAAAGAAAAACAAAGAGAAGAAGAAAAAGGAAGAGAAGAGAATAGACAAATGGTTGTCCAACATCTTAAAAACTTTCAGTGTTAGGGCATTCACAACTTCTAGAGGCAAGGAGTTCCACTGATTAATTGTTCTCACTGTCAGGAAATTTCTCCTTAGTTCTAAGTTCTTTCTCTCCTTGATTAGTTTCCACCCATTGCTTCTTGTCCTGCCCTCAGGTAATTTGGAGAATAGCTTGACCCCTTCTTCCTTCCGGGAACCCCTGAGATATTGGAAGACTTCTATCAAAATAAAACTTTGGAACAATACCCTTTACAGCTGACCTGAGCGTTCTAAAATTAATTTGAGAAATATCTGGATTTCAACCAAAGAGGCAACTTGCAATCTTCTCTCCGGTCAGAAAACAGAAAAGGATGGAGGCATGGAACACTTCATACACTGCGACTGGAAAGAACAGTGATTGAGATCTGTTCTTTCCATGAATGGAGGCAACTGACATTTTATTTTATTCAAGGACACAATCAGTTTATAGTGCAGCAAGGATAATGTAAGGACATCTCACATACTGTGTTTCATGCACCAACTCCAGGCCCGCATCTGTGGCAGCTAAGCTGACACATTTGACCCAGCTATGGTTCATTAAGGAATGGAGCAAAAAGGTATTTTGTTCTAGTAGAAGGACTGAAGTTCTGCAGAGAAGTTATCGGCCTATTTTCCCATTGGTAGAAAATCTTGCCTTGCCCTGCCTCCCTTTTCTATAGGTTTGCATCTCTTTCTTTCTTTCTTTCTTTCTTTCTTTCTTTCTTTCTTTCTTTCTTTCTTTCTTTCTTTCTTTCTTTCTTTCTTTCTTTCTTCCTTCCTTCCTTCCTTCCTTCCTTCCTTCCTTCCTTCCTTCCTCCTTCCTTTCTTTTTCATTTTTCTCTTTCTCTTTTCCTTCCTTCCTTCCTCTTTACCTCTTTCTTTTCTTTCCTTCTTTTTCTTTCTCTTTCTCTTCTCCTTTCTCTTCCTTTCTTCCTTTCTTCCTTTCTTTCTCTTTCTCTTCTCCTTCCTTCATTTCCTTCCATTCTCTTTCTCACTTTCTCTTCTCCTTCCTTCCTTTCTTCCTGTCTGTCTGTCTTTCTTTCTTTCTCTCTTTCTCTTCTCCTTCCTTCCTTCCTCTTTACCTATTTCTTTTCTTTCCTTCTTTTTCTTTCTCTCTTTCTCTTCTCCTTTCTCTTCCTTTCTTCCTTTCTTTCTCTTCTCCTTCCTTCCTTCCTCCTCATCTTTCTTTCTTTCTTTCTTTCTTCCTTCCTTCCTTCCTTCCTTCCTTCCTGTCTTTCTTTCTTTCTTTCTCTTTCTCTTCTCCTTCCTTCCTTCTCCTTATCTTTCTTTCTTTCTCTTTCTCTTCTCCTTCCTCCTCCTTATCTTTCTTTCTCTCTTTCTCTCTTTCTCTTTTTCTCTTCTCCTTCCTTCCTTCCTTCCTCTTTCTTTCTTTCTTTCTTTCTTTCTTTCTTTCTTTCTTTCTTTCTTTCTTTCTTTCTTTCTTTCTTTCTTTCTAATGTTCAGTAGATGCGAAATGCAATTGTTCATGGAAGGTTGGGCTCCAATTTTTCACCCCCCTTTAGGACAATTGGAGAATTTCCTTGATCATAAGTTTTGGAAGTCAGCCATGGTGAGAACAACCACAAGTTGGCTTAAAACTGATTCTAAACTTTGGGAAGTGAAAGTGGGGCAGCATGAAAGCCCATAAAGTGTTCTACAGAAAACTGTCTGCTTTGCTTTTTTTATACTTACCCCATTTTCCTTCCTTATTTCTCCCGTTTTTAGGACACGGAATCACCACCTCTCTACTAAGAGTCTGACACATCTGAACACAATCAAAACCTAAATGGATATTTATCTCAGCCTTAAAATAAATCTCGAAAAAATTCATTACCTCCAAGGTGTAATTTGGGGAATTCATAGCATTTGTAGAGGAATGTCAGTTCAATAAACCCAGGTAAAAGAAAGGGAGAAGGATGTCTTCTAATTCAACCCTTAGCTCAAGCAGGAGACCCTATACCATTTCAGGCAACGCAATCCAATCTCATCTCCAGTGATGAAGCATCTACAACTTCTGAAGGCAATTGTCCTCCCTGGAATTAAGTTTCTCCTTAATTCCAGGTTGCTCCTCTCCTTGATCATTTTCCATCCATTGTTTATTGTCTTGTCCTCTGGTGCTTTGGAAAATCAATTGACCCCTTCCTCTCTGTTGCAGCCCCTCAAATACTGGGAGACTGCTATCGTGTTCCCCCTAGTCCTTCTCTTCATTAGACCAGACACACCCAGTTCCTGCAACTGTTCTTCATATGTGTCAGGCCTGCATTTATATTCTTTTTAGAATTTTGGCCTGCCACACTTTCTCTTATTTCATTATGCTGTTTCTTTAAGTATAGTCAATGGGAGAAGGGGGAATAGAAGGAGTAGGACTGTAGAATGTATTGTTTTTCATTCTTTACTAGAAGCAAGGTCATTCTGTGTCTCCGCACCAGTACACCTGACCCAGAGGTGGGTTCCTACCAGTTCGCACCTATTCGGTAGAGCCGGTTGGTCAAATCTACCGAACCGGTTAGAAGAGGTTCCACCAGTGGACCCGGAAAGCAGGCCACACCTACAGAAGAGGTTCCAAAATTTTTTGAAACCCACCACTGACCTGACCGGAAGAAGCTGGGCATGGATGCCAGTATGGAAGAAGAAGATTGGACCATGTGATGGACTGTGGGTGTGGGGACAAGATCATGAACTTTTAACTGGGTGGGATTCTGATGTCATTTCCGGTATTGGAATCCCACAGCACGATGCCAACATGCCTGCCTTATTAAATTGGAACTTTAAGCATGGTTTTGCCTTCGACTCTGATTTAATTCTGCATGGTATTTGGAACGCTGACAATATGTTTTTGCCTCCAGGCCTTTAATCATCTTAGTTGTTCTTCCCTGCACTTTTTCCAAAGTCTCAACATCTTTTTTTGTAATGTGGTGACCAAAACTGGATGCAGTATTCTAGGTATGGCTTTACAAAGGTTTTATCAAGTGATAATCATGTGATTTTATCTTTATGGAGGTGATGTCCACTTCCGTAAAGACAAATACACACTATTTTTTCCCACCTTTTCTTTCATCGGTTTCATCAGCTAATCAATCCGCCGTAACAGTTGTTGTTGTTAGTTGCAAAGTTGTGTCCGACCCATTGCGACCCCATGGACAACGTTCCTCCAGGCCTTCCTGTCCTCTACAATTCTCTGGAGTCCATTGAAGCTCACGCTAACTGCTTTGGTGACTCCATCCAGCCACCTCCTTCTCTGCCGTCCCCTTCTTCTTCTTTTGCCCTCCATCGTTCCCAGCATGAGGCTCTTCTCCAGGGAGTCCTTCTTCCTTCTCATCAGGTGCCCAAAGTCTTTGAGTTTCCTCTTCAGGATCTGGCCTTCTAAAGAGCAGTCAGGGTTGATCTCCTCTAGGACTGACCGGTTGGATGGCCTTGCAGTCCAAGGGACTCAATGCAGGAGTCTTCTTCTCCAGCGCCAGAGTTCAAAGGCCTCCATTCTTTGGCGCTCAGCCTTCCTTATGGTCCAACTTTCACAGCCATTCACAGCAACCGGGGAAAACAGAGCCTTGACTATACGCACTTTTGTTGGCAGGATAATGAAGGATAAAATCCTGCCACACATCCTTTCAAAAATAAATAAATAAATAAATCCTGCCCTATCTGAAATTGAGATGACACTGCTATCTCATTGACAATAGAAAGCATTCTGGGATCTGACTCCCCCCCCCCTCAGTATCTTTTATAGGCTCCAAATTGTGATGCCAACCATAATTCCTAGTGTAGGACCAGTGGTGGGTTTCAAAAAATTTTCGAACCTACTCTGTGGGTGTGGCCTCCTTTGTGGGAGTGGCTTGCCAGCCATGTTACCTGGTGGGAGTGGCTTGCCGGCCATGTTTTTTCTTTCTTTCTTTCTTTCTTTCTTTCTTTCTTTCTTTCTTTCTTTCTTTCTTTCTTTCTTTCTCTCTCTCTCTCTCTCTCTCTCTCTCCTTCCTTTTGTCTCTCTGTCCCTTTTTCCTTTTTTTCTTTCATCTCTCTCTCACTTTTTCTTTCTTTCTTTTTATTTATTTATTTCTTCCTTTCTTTCTCTTTCTCTCTCTGTGTGAGTCTGTCTGTCTCTCTCTCTCTGTGTGTGTCAGTGGTGGGTTTCAAATTTTTTTGGAACCTCTTCTGTAGGTGTGGCCTGCTTTCCGGGTCCACTGGTGGAACCTCTTCTAACCGGTCTGCTAGATTTGACGAACCGGTTCTACCAAACTGGTGCGAACTGGTAGGAACCCACCTCTGTGTAGGATCAACAGAGCCAAAAGACACAACATGGTTAACCTGTTGTAAAGGCTACCAACTCACAGTCTTTCCAGTTCTCTGTGTCATATACCAAGTATTATAGCGGGACGGAAAACAGCAGGGATTTCGAGATGTTCTCGGAAAGATTTCAACAGCTATCGAGCGATCTTGAGTAAATACTCCCTACGCTCAATTCATCTACTGCAAAACATTTCCAGAGCCTCCTTAAGTATTTGAACAATCAGTGTTACTGATGTTACTTTTAAATGGAACATGTCTGGAGGTAGACGAAGCGCATCCGGCGACTTCAGCTAGTCCAGAATGCAGCCGCGCGAGTGATCGTGGGCGCACCGCGGTTCGCCCACATAACACCGATCCTCCGTGAGCTGCGCTGGCTACCTGTTGATCTCCGGGTGCACTTCAAGGTCCTACTTACCATCCACAAAGCGCTCCATGGTAGTGGGTTTGACTATTTGAGAGACCGCCTTCTGCCAATTACCTCCCTGCATCCCATCAGGTCGCACAGGGTAGGCCTCCTCCGAATTCCATCCGCCAGTCAGTGCCGACTGGCGACTACGCGGAGGAGAGCCTTCTCAGTTGCAGCTCCGACGCTATGCAACAATCTCCCCGTGGAGATCCGCACCCTCACCACCGTCCAGGCCTTCCGCACGGCCCTTAAGATCTGGCTATCCCGTCAGGCCTGGGGATAGGACTTTACTCTCTCCCTGCCCGAATGCCGAGTGAATGTTGTGCTTTTATTGTTAATTATTTTTACTCACATTTTCTTTTATGTCTTGTCTTGCACTCCCCTCCCTCATTATTATAAGCCGCCCTGAGTCCCCTCAGGGAAAAGGGCGGCCTATAAGTGTTTAATAAAAACCTAAAAAAAAAAAAAAACTAGACTTGAGTCAATTACAATTTTGTAACTTGGGGGAAACTTTTAACACAATTTTCGTAACTCCCCCCCCCCCATTATTATCAAATCCCAAATCAAGTTATACTTAAGCTCTAACGCCTTCTTGAAGTTACAACACTGCCAAATTCTCCAACTTATACAGTTTTAATACTGAAAAAGATAATTTATACGGAATAGTCAACAAGTGTGGCTCTGACTTCAGGGAACAAGACAATCATAAATCCAGTTACCATTCCTTTGCACCCCATACAGCGAGTTCCTCGACTTATGCCCAAAATTTATGTTGCTAAGTGAGAAATTTGTTAAGTCAGTCTCCCCCCCCCCCGCTTTTTTTTTACACGTTTCCTTGCCACGTTTGTTAAGTGAATCACTTCAATTGTTAAATTAGTCACATGGTTGTTAAATGAATCTGGCTTCCCCATTGATTCTGCTCGTCAGAAGGCCCCCCAATACCTTCATCCAGTATTTTTACATCGCCACGATGTAGAAAAGATGTGGAGACTCTAGAAAGAGTGCAGAGAAGAGCAACCAAGAGGATTAGGGGACTGGAAGCTAAAACAATTGCAATAGCAATAGCAATAGTTAGGCTTATATACCGCTTCATAGGGCTTTAAGCCCTCTCTAAGCGGTTTACAGAGTCAGCATATCGCCCCCAACAACAATCTGGGTCCTCATTTTACCCACCTCAGAAGGATGGAAGGCTGAGTCAACCTTGAGCCTGGTGGGATTTGAACAGCCAAACTGCTGAACTGCAGTGCTGCATTTTAACCACTGCGCCACCTCAGCTAATTGCCTTGATTAGGTGAGTGTTTTGAGGGGTAGGGATCCTTTATCGCCACTGACAGTTACAAGTCTTACGTGCCTTAGTAAAAACAAGGAGACTTGAGCTTGTACCAGGCACAAAACTAAACTGTTTTTGTGTTGCTGCACCTCCTCTTGTATAATACATAGTTAAATAAAATTATTTAAGAAATGAAGTGATTTGGGAAGAGAATAAATGGTAATTTATGTACGTCACAGAACTCCTTCCATTCTCTCGTTTCCTCTGGTTTCTATGACTGCCATCCTGCATTCATGTACATACATTCATGTGTTCACAGTTAACCGAAGGAATTGGTGCACTTGCAAATGCATTGATATCTGGATAAGAGAAAGAAAACTTATGTATGAGTGTAACTTCCAATTTCAGGTATACACTAGCTCAGAGAATATAGGACCTCCTGCCCTGGCCAGAGGGTTGGACTAGAAAGCATCCAAGATCCCTTCTGCTGCTATTACTCCAAGTTCTATGTTCTGTACATTCTCACAAGCCTCAAAGGTGAGCTGCAGGAACTGGGTATGTCTAGTTTAATGAAAAGAAGGACTAGGGGAGACATGATAGCAGTCTTCCAATATCTCAGGGGCTGCCACAAAGAAGAGGGAGTCAAACTATTCTCCAAAGCACCTGAGAGTAGAACAAGAAGCAATGGGTGGAAACTAATCGAGGGGAGAAGCAATTTAGAACTGAGGAGACATTTCCTGACAGTGAGAACAATTCATCAGTGGAACAACTTGACTCCAGAAGTTGTGAATGCTCCAAAACTGGAAGCTTTTAAGAAGATGTTGGATAAGTCTTTGTCTGAAGTGCTGTAGGGTTTCCTGTCTCGCAGGGGGTTGGACTAGAAGACCTCCAAGGTCCCTTCCAACTTTGTTATTCTAATTCCCACAGGAAGGAACTAATGCAAACAGCCCTGTGTGTTGTTCTGCTTCCATACAACTGGCGCCACATGAAAACTTAGGTAATAGCAATAGCAGTTAGACTTAAATACCGCTTCATAGGGCTTTCAGCCCTCTCTAAGCGGTTTACAGAGAGTCAGCATATTGCCCCCAACAATCTGGGTCCTCATTTTACCCACCTCGGAAGGATGGAAGGCTGAGTCAACCCTGAGCCGGTGAGATTTGAACCGCTGAACTGCTGATCTAGCAGTAGCCTGCAGTGCTGCATTTAACCACTGCGCCACCTTGGCTCTATGCGCCACCTTGGTAGATCCACTCCCTTGATGTAAAATCACAAGTCATTCAGTCCGCCCATTAATAGCGTAAAACAGTGTCGGTGAACCTTTTCGGCACCAAGTTCCAAAACGGGAGCATGCGCGCGGGCGTCGGGAAGCACCAGAAACCGGAAGAGCAGTTCTCTGGCATGCAGGTGGGGGAGCGCGGGAAATCGGAAGCGCTTCCAGTTTCTGGAATGCGCATGCGTGCCAGTCACCTGGTCTTCTGATTTTCTGGTGTGCATGCGTGCATGAAGACCAACTGGTGCACCGGAAACCAGAAGCTCAGTTGCCTGGTGCGCGCATGGATGTCAGGGAGATGCTTCCGGAATCCGGAAGAGCAACGGGTGACGGCTGGTGTTCCCAGAGAGATGGCTCGGAGTGCCATAGGTTCTACTGAGCCGAGGTGGCGCAGTGGTTAGGGTGCAGTACTGCAGGCCACTTCAGCTGACTGTTATCTGCAGTTCAGCGGTTCTAATCTCACCGGCTCAAGGTTGACTCAGCCTTCCATCCTTCCGAGGTGGGTGAAATGAGGACCCGGATTGTTGTTGGGGGCAATATGCTGACTCTGTAAAGCGCTTAGAGAGGGCTGAAAGCCCTATGAAGCGGTATATAAGTCTAACTGCTATTGCTATTGCTATTGCTATTGCTCCATCACTGGCCTAAAGCCATAGCTACATTTTTTTTAAAAAAAAATAATATTAAAACTCTTAATTTATTTAAAACAAAGATACAATATTGATACGAAGACCAAGGACATTACTAAAGCTCTTTAATTAACCTCTAGCAACACCGCTCCTGACAGACTCTTAAGAGAATCAAAGGCTGACAATACGTGATGACCATTTTGATGGTCATTGCTGCAATTCCAAATGAAGGATTTCACGAAACTTTTTTTAAAAATGTCAATCATATAAGTCTATAATCTGTGCAAAAGCTCACCCATTCTAGTTGGGAAAGATTTCGCAAATCCTCCCCAGCTTATTTAAAAATTGTCAAGGCTGGAATTTGAAGGACCCTTCCAGGATCCTAATCACATTATTTTTAGATTTCTGCTTAATGTGGTTTTTTTTTTTTTTTTTTTTCATTTTCGGAAATTGGACAAATGCTTTACTTACAGTTTGGTGGGACAAAATCTACCAAAATCTATCATTGCCCAGAGAATCATGGGTTGCCTTCTCCTCTCTTTGAAAGAGCTTTATAGGGCCCACTGTTCCAGCGGTGGGTTCCTGCCAGTTCTAACCTCTTCTATAGAAGAGGTTCCACAAATCTACCGTGCCGTTTAGAACCGGTTCCAGCTCCCTCCCCCCACCCATCCGCACCATGCTTGCCACGCCCACCACTCATTGATTGGCTGGCTCACCAAAGGCCCCACCCGCCTCTAAGAGTCCTATCTAAACCTTAAAGTCTTAAAGCTGTCAAGTTTGAACACCCCTAGGTTTTTTTTTCTAAACGGTTAGGGGTGCAAGGGTCTTGTAACTTGACAGCTTTAAGACTTGCATACTTCAATGCCAGAGTTCCTGAGCCAACATGATTGGAGGAGGAATTCTGGGAGTTGAAGTCCACAAGTCTTAAAGCTGTCAAGTTCGAATACCCCTGGGGTTGTTTTTTTCTAAAGGGTTAGGGCTGTCAAGGGTCTTGACAGCTTTAAGACTTGCGTGCTTCAATGCCAGAGTTCCTGAGCCAACATGACTGGAAGAGGAATTCTGGGAGTTGAAGTCCACAAGTCTTAAAGCTGTCAAGTTTGAACACCCCTGGGGTTTTTTTTCTAAAGGGTTAGGGGTGCAAGGGTCTTGTAACTTGACAGCTTTAAGACTTGCATGCTTCAAATGCCAGAGTTCCTGAGCCAACATGACTGGAGGAGGAATTCTGGGAGTTGAAGTCCACAAGTCTTAAAGCTGTCAAGTTTGAGCACCCCTGGGTTTTTTTTCTAAAGGGTTAGGGGTGCGAGGGTCTTGCAACTTGACAGCTTTAAGACTTGCATGCTTCAAATGCCAGAGTTTCTGAGCCAACATTTTGGTTGCTAAGCAAGAGCATTGTTAAGTGAGTTTCACCACATTTTACAAGTTGGCCATGTCCACCCAGTCACATGACTGCCAAGCCACTCCCACCCGGTCACATGGCTGGCAAACCACTCCCACTCGGTCACATGGCTGGCAAGCCACTCCCACAAAGCATGCTACACTTACAGAAGTTCTAAATTTGTTTGAAACCCATCACTGCACTGTTCAAAAGATTTTTAATCAAAAGATGGATTTTTAAGAAGTTCAAAACGTTCTTAAAGATCCATCTCATCCTGGGCACCCTTTTTTTTAAACTATTACCATCTGGCACGCGGTACAGGATAATAAAAATAAGGACAAATAGGCTGAAAAACAGCTTCTATCCCAGGGCAGTAATTATATTGAATTCTATGGTATAATGCAATATCAATTTCAATTATATAGAAAGTAAAGGATGTGTGTTTGTGTTTTCATTTTTATAGTTATAATGTACGCTGAAGACGGCATTTAATTTCGTTGTACCCTGAGCAATGGCAATAAAGTAAAGTAAACTAAGCAATAAATAATTTATCGATTTCAGAAATGAGCGTCACCAAAATAAAAAATAAAAAAATATATTTATTAGTTTTTTTAGTTAAGTGCTGCATGCAAATGTAATAAATAAATTAGACGAATGGCTTACCAGTGTAAGCATTTACAGACATGATACATTCACTGGGTGCTTTCCCTATAATTGGAAGGAAAGGAGTGGCAGAATCAGGGGGCAGAGCTTAAAAGAGGAATCTGCCTAGAATCTCTACATAGCCACAAGCAAATTAAGTCTAACATCCCTTGAGTGCCATTGACCCTTATCTAACCCCAAGCAGATACTGTTAGTTGAGAAGATTCCTGTGAATAAAGCATGAGTAGCAATAAAACAGTTTAATTGGATCTTCTTCCTCCTCCTCTTCTTCGTCTTCCTCTCCACCCTCCCCTTCCTCCTCCTCTTCCTCTTCTTCTTCCTCCTCCCCCTCTTCCTCCACCACCTTCTCCTCCTCTTCTCCTTGTCCTTGTCCTTTTTCCTCATCACCATCACCATCATTTGAAGAGCTGAGGTGGCGCAGTGGTTAGGGTGCAGTACTGCAGGCCACTTCAGCTGACTGCTATCTGCAGTTCGGCGGTTCTAATCTCACCGGCTCAAAGGTTGATTCAGCCTTCCATCCTCCCGAGGTGGGTGATATGAGGACCCAGACTGTGGGGGGCGATATGCTGACTCTGTAAACTGCTTAGAGAGGGCTGAAAGCCCTATGAAGCGGTATGTAAGTCTAACTGCTATTGTTATTGCTATTGCTATCATTATCATCATCAATCATCATCCAATGAACAAACTTTCAGTATCAGGCAATGTTTCATTATATTGACTTGCCTATTCTTTCCTCTCCTCTTGTAATTTCTGATTGATAATCCCTTCTGTCTTTCCATTCCTTCCTTCCTTCCTTCCTTCCTTCCTTCCTTCCTTCCTTCCTTCCTTCCTTCCTTCCTTCCTTCCTTCCTTCCTTCCTTCCTTCCTTCCTTTCCTCCCTTTCCTCCCTCCCTCCCATAACAGGAACTGGTGATATATCTATAAAGCAATGTAAAATCAACACATTTGACTGAATTATAGTTGCCAAATGTGGCTTAGCTAAATTACCTCTCCATTGTTAAAGTAAAGCTTTCCTCCTCTCCACTGATATGTGTATATACTCTGGCATGTTAAATAGGAGCATTGCAGTGTTTACATTTTCCTCCTATTTCCTCCTTACTACTTAGAGCAAGTAAGGGATCAGTTGCACTGACTGGCCTTCTTTCTCTTGAGCTTTTTCGGGACGTAGTCTCCATGTTTTCCCCATCTCCCAGAAATCGGGTTCAAGGAGTATATTTGCTCTATAGTTATCCTCTTTTTGTTTCTATTGGTCTTTGGATCTCTCCCCACTTATGATCACTTCAATGGTCTTGTTCGGGTGAACTAAAAATGAAAACCTTCAATGGCTGGCAATTTTAGAATCCATATTATAGTTACATAAACAGAGGGATAGAATCAAGATTGTGTGAAGTGTTAATACCACTTTATAAGGCCTTGGTAAGGCCACACTTGGAATACTGCATTCAGTTTTGGTCGCCATGATGTAGAAAAGATGTGGAGACTCTAGAAGGGGTGCAGAGAAGAGCAACAAAGAGGATTAGGGGACTGGAGGCTAAAACATATGAAGAACGGTTGCAGGAACTGGGTAGGTCTAGTTTAATGAAAAGAAGGACTAGGGGAGACAGGATAGCAGTGTTCCAATATCTCAGGGGTTGCCTCAAAAAAGAGGGAGTGAAACTATTCTCCAAGGCACCTGAGGGTAGAACAAAAAGAAATGGGTGAAACTAATCAAGGAGAGAAGCAACTTAGAACTGAGGAGAAATTTCCTGACAGTGAGAACAATTAATCAGTGGAACAAAAGTTGCCTCCAGAAGTTGTGAATGCCCCAACACTGCAAGTCTTTAAGAAGATGTTGGATAGCCATTTGTCTGAAACAGTATAGGGTTTCCTGCCTAGGCAAGGGGTTGGACTAGAAGACCTCCAAGGTCCTTTCCAACTCTGCTATTGTATTGTATTGTATATTGGTCTGCCAGCTATTACATCTCTCCCTCCCTCTCCATCATCCTTTCCTTCCTTCCTTCCTTCCTTCCTTCCTTCCTTCCTTCCTTCCTTCCTTCCTTCCTTCCATCGATCCATCCATTGATCCATCCATCCTCCTTCCCTCCTGTCTTCCTTCCTTCCTTCCTTCCTTCCTTCCTTCCTTCCTTCCTTCCTTCCCTCTCTCTCTCCCTTTGCTCCTTTTTCCCCCTCTTCCTTTCACCATCTCAGCACCAGTCACCTTTTCCTATGGGAAAATTATAAAGCTCTATGTGACTTGTTTAGTCTTAGTGTAGCTTTCTAGCTGGAAGGAACAACAGATTTTGTTCCCAGTATATACATTATTCAGTTGAACAGAGAGCCGTAGTTCACGGCATGCTCCCACAGAGTCCATTCCTTTGAAAAAAGTTCAATAAAAGATGCCGATATTTACTTGGAAAAGATCCCCACTGAAGATTTGGTTCTGAGTAAACAATAAATATTTATCGGAAGGCTTTTGACTGACTAAAGAAGCTTATTTTTCCAAAGAAAGTCATAGGTGGAGAAATATATGTAGACTTTTTAAAAAGGATACATGTAAAGAGAGTGAATCCTTCACCTGTAGGACCTCATGTACGACTTTTGCAATTTAGTAAGGCTGCCATTAAGTAGGATTCTCCATAGCTCCTAGTTTGCTATTAACATTGGTTCCCTTGGCACATATGTGCTAGTTGTTCCTGACTCTAGGGGATTCGAACTGCTGAACTGCCGGCCTTTCTGATCGACAAGTTCAGCATCTTAGCCACTGAGCCATCATGTCTCTCCCATGAGAGAAATGGGATAAGAGTTCTTTAATTATATTGGAGCATCTGATACCTAGATACAGGTTGATTGAAGCCAGTGATAAAGGTACGCGTTCTACGGCAGGTAATGGAACAATTGGGAATTGATTGGCAATAAGCAAAGTAAAGCATGTTTTGTTCAGTGGAAACAAAACTCCAGATTATTTGAATGAAATGTTTGCCTTTAATCTCTTTTACGTCTTTTAAAGAAATAATTGTTTTATTATATAAGATGAAGTTGGGTTGCAGCACTTGGAGATTCCACTATGGGGCACGTAAGATGTCTTTGTAAAAGAATAGCAATAGCAATAGCAGTTAGACTTATATACCGCTTCCTAGGGCTTTCAGCCCTCTCTAAGCGGTTTACAGAGTCAGCATATCGCCCCCAACAACAATCCGGGTCCTCATTTTACCCACCTCGGAAGGATGGAAGGCTGAGTCAACCTTGAGCCGGTGAGATTTGAACCGCTAGCTCTGCTGGCAGCCGACAGGGCCACGGCCATCCGTGGAAAATTGTCTTCCTAGTTCCAAAATGTTCGGGGGCTGCTGCCCTAAAGCCATCTCTAATGCTCGCCATGGGGGTTAAGTTTAGAATTTTGGAAACTGCAAAAGAGGGATTTCCAGTCCTCTTGATAGTTAGTTCATTAAAGGGGATTGATTCTCTTCGAATGGTTTGAAATGTTCCATTCCCCCCCAGCTTTTTTGCCGCCTCCCCCCTCCCGATTGTTTATCTAGGGATTTGGCTTTTGAAGAGCTACTTCATTTTTTGAACGTTTTGCCATCTTCAGCAGGGAAAAATCAACTGGAAAAGATGGGTGGACAGATCAGTGGCTTTTGTTCCAGTTTGCAAACTTTCGAATGCAGTTGATCTGTTTAATCAGGCATTAAGAAGAAGTGGGGCTTTCATTTAAAAGTCAACTTTTCAGCAGCGGGGCCCAAAATAAAGAGGCTGCTGAACGGCAGAATATTAGGCCGTTATCAGCACCTCCGACGATTGTGGGGGATGAAAATGAACTGGTAAGAAGAAACGATACAGCAGTTTCTGCAATAGTCTAGAGACTCCCTATGAATATTCATGAATGCGTCATATGCAAACCTGGCAAACGTTTCTTACATTCCATTCAGCAGGTCATTTAAAAGTACATTTTCAAATATATATAGAGAGAGATAAGATAAGGAGGAGACCTGTGGCATAATGGCTAAGACGTCTGCCTAAGATGTGATATAGCACAGGTTCGAATCCCAGTAAGGGTATGGCTAGCTGATGAGAGCTAAATAGCTTGAAATAGATCTATACTAGTCTCCCTTTATTTATTTATCAGCACAAATATTATATATATATATATATATATATATATATATATATATATATATATATATGTGTGTGTGTGTGTGTGTGTGTGTGTGTGTGTGTGTGTGTGTGTGTGTGTGTGTGTGTGTGTGTGTGTGTGTGTGTGTGTGTGTTTTAACACAAATATAACAAAGGCAACAGTAAAAAATATTGGGTTTCTGTCGTGATGGACTCTTGTGACGAGTCGATTGACAGATGATGGAAGCAGTTAGCTTCCTCCCATAATTGGGGCTTACCAGGGGTTGTAAAAGAAATCTAATAGATACCTTTCACCCTGGCTTCGCTGATAACGGATAAGAGCCTGTGGCCTAATGGCTAAGATCTCTGCCTAGTATGTAATATAGCCCAGGTTCTAATCCCAGTAAGGGTATGGCTAGCTGATGAGAGCTAAATAGCTTGAAATAGATCTATACTAGTCTCCCTTTATTTATTTATCAGCACAAATACAACAAAATGTAACAAAAAGGCAACAGTAAAAAATATTGGGTTTCTGTCGTGATGGACTCTTGTGATGAGCCGATTGACAGATGATGGAAGCAGTTAGCTTCCTCCCATAATTGGGGCTTACCAGGGGTTGTAAAAAATCTAATATATATATATATATATATGTATATATTTAACTGTCTCTGGGACATTAGCAGGAAGAGATAGAGAGGAAGAGACTCTGCTAAGAAATGGCCCTAGATTAGTCAAACAACATAAGCAGATCGCCGCAAATGATCAGCCGGAAAGTCATTGTCTGAATTCTGGAAAAGAAGAGATGGATGATTGTCAGAGTTTGTTGCCTAAATTCAAATCCAGAAGCACACACAGATAACTGGTGCAGCAGGATTCGTTAACTTCTTTATATACATAAGAATAGAGGAATAAACGTACAATACCAACAACGACTGAACAACGACTAAAATGGAGGGATCAGGGAAGTTTTTTGCATGCTTGAAATAAGGCGGAGACCACACTAAAAGCAACATTTCTCCCAATGTCTAAAATCCTAAAATATTTTGGCTCACTCTTCTACACTTTTGTTGTGGCCTGCCAGCGGAGCTGTCAGCAGATTCAGACAGGGAGGAGGTTGAGGAGGAACATGGGCCAGTCCTGGAGTCCGGGGAAGGCTCTGATGAGGGCTCTGCCAGAGCCATATGCCAGTTATCAGCTGCCTTCAGAGTCAGACATCAGTGAAGCAGAAGAACAGCTGGAGCCTGTTCCCAGTGTGCGCATGGGCAGAGATGCCAGGAGAAGGGAACAGCTAAAGAACAGGGGTCGACTTGGGAGTAAGGCCCCAGGTGGACGGTAAATGGCCCCTCCCAGAGGAAATAAAAGAGGAGCGAAAGGGGAGTGGAGTTTGCAGGAGACAATTAGTTCATTCCTGCATTCTTGCCAAGTATTGCGGCGTCTGAAAGATATTGGCCTGGCCCCCATCCAAGCCTGAGAAAGGTCAGGAATTGTGAACTATCTTGAAAGACTGTGAGAGTGGAAAGATTTTGCTGGAAACGAACTCAATGTAAATTAAATAAAAAGGGTTTATCGGGACGAGGACTCAGCTTCGTGCTGCTGGGGAAGCCCAGGTCATAACAACTTCTCCCTTCTTATCCCAATGATCCTCAGTCCTCATTTAGGATTCAAAAATGCAAGACAGAACCTGCCCTCTTGTTTAAAAATGTCTAAAGCTTAAAAAAAAATAAAGTGTGATTTCTTCCATTTATTTTTCAGAAATTCGAAGAATCCCTTATTTTTCACCCAGCCAATTCAGTTAGCTTGAAGTATTTATGAACATGCCTATTTGAAGGCTGAAATCAAACTGACATTTTAAAGAAACAGCTATACCATTTGTTTCTATGTACTGTTTAAACACACGTTAGGCAATTCTTATTTTTAAAGTGGATCAAATCTTCCAAGTGTATATTTAATGTTTCAATGCCTTCTCTTTAGGTGTGGTTGGATATTTCGAACTTGATGTGCAATTAATTGAATCACAATAAACGAATAAAATCTCACTCTAAACTTGAGAGTCGGAATTACCCATAATTTAAAATTTATGTGTTTCTTCCTGAGAAAAGAACTGTTGGGTTTATTCATTTAAACGGAAAATATCAAGACAGCGAGGGAGAAACAGACCGAGCTGTTTGCAATAACACAACTGAAATAACATAGAAATGTATTAAAACACAATAGGTGTAAGCAATTTTTCCACTGTGGGACATAACCACCGCTATATAAAAGCATTGTTGATCTTCCATAGAGTAATTCACGGTTGACTTTTTCCTCATTCAAGCATTCTAGATGTGATACTGTGATTCTGAAAAATACACTTGTGCACCTACATATCTTTATTAGAAAATACATCAGTTGTAACTTCAGGTTCTAGATGTGTTGTGTGTGCTCCTAGATCAGGAGCAGTGGTGAAATTCAATTTTTTTTAATACCAGTTCTGAGGGCGTGGCTTGGTGGGCGTGGTGTGGCTTGGTGGGCGTGGTGTGGCTTGGTGGGCGTGGTGTGGCTTGGTGGGTTTGGCTTGTTGGGCGTGGCAGGGGAAGGATACTGCAAAATCTCCATTCCCACCCCTCTCTGGGGCCAGCCAGAGGTAGCATTTGCCAGTTCTCCAAACTACTCAAAATTTCTGCTACCGGTTCTCCAGAACCTGTCAGAACCTGCTGGATTTCACCCCTGATCAGGAGGCTCTACTCTACTCTTGGGAAATAGATCCTGTTTTGATTTTTTACAGGAAACAACAAAGATAGTCTTGTAATTTCGAAAATTGGATACTAGAGGGGACTAAAAATTTTAGGTAAGGAAGGAAGAACCATGGTGGCACAGTGGTTAGAATACAGTATTGCAGGCTAACTCTGCCCATAGCCAGGAGTTTAATCCTGACTATATTCTATATAATCTATATTCTAGTCCATTGCATATTCTATCCCATTGCATATTCTATTCCATGCCATATACTATTCCATTCCATATTCTATTCCATTCCATATTCTATTCCAAGCCATCTACTATTCCAAATTCTATTCCATTCCATATTCTACTCCATGCCGTATACTATTCCATATGCTACCCCATTCCATATTCTATTCCATTCCATATTCTATCCCATTCCATATTCTATTCCATTCCATATTCTATCCCATTCCATATTCTACTCCATTCCATATTCTATCCCATTCCATATTCAATCCCATTCCATATTCTATCCCATTCCATATTCTATCCCATTCCATATTCTACTCC
This sequence comes from Thamnophis sirtalis, assembly GCF_051295495.1. Classification (NCBI taxonomy): domain Eukaryota; kingdom Metazoa; phylum Chordata; class Lepidosauria; order Squamata; family Natricidae; genus Thamnophis; species Thamnophis sirtalis. The sequence continues at coordinate 77,819,468 of NW_028261389.1, forward strand.
ATTCCATATTCTATCCCATTCCATATTCTATCCCATTCCATATTCTATCCCATTCCATATTCTACTCCATTCCATATTCTATTCCATTCCATATTCTATCCCATTCCATATTCTATTCCAAGCCATCTACTATTCCAAATTCTATTCCATGCCATATTCGACTCCATGCCGTATACTATTCCATATTCTACTCCATTCCATATGCTACTCCATTCCATATTCTATTCCATGCCATATTCTATTCCATGCCATATACTATTCCATATTCTACTCCATTCCATATTCTACTCCATTCCATATTCTATTCCATTCCATATTCTATTCCATGCCATATTCTATCCCATTCCATATTCTATCCCATTCCATATTCTACTCCATTCCATATTCCACTGCATTCCACATCCCATTCCGTATCCCATCCCATCCCATCCTGCACCGTGTGGTACCAACCCAAGCCGAAGTCGGTATGCAACACAATGGAAAGAGGTTGGTGGAACAACCTGGCTGGCTTTGAGAGCCAAAAAAAGTCCCCGGGGAAGCATCAGAGCAGAACGAGACCGGATGCCCTTAAGACCAAGCACATATGAAAGCCTTCAGTGGCTGCATGATGCTCGTATCTCATGCTAATGTATATTAATGTTCCCGTTAGGTCCCTTCAGGACTGAAGAACTGTCTGCCGCCCATCGCCATGGTAACCCACAAATGCATATTCATTTAATCTGGGGCCGCCACTCCTCTCTAAGCAGCTGGTCGCTGGGAGATTCGGAGAAAGGCTTGAAATTCACAAGGGTGGGGAGAAGGACAAAAGTCCCACTGCTAATGATCAGAGCAAAAGCTGGTTATTTGCACCAGCCACTTCTTCACCACATGCGCAAACCGCTCATTAAACACAGTCCCTGAATCTGGGAATTAAAGATATCAGGGACCCAAAACCAAGTTGAAAAAAGGGGGTCTTGGAACCCCCCCTTCTCAGTTCTGTGTTTACACATCCTAGTGGGACAGAAACTTGGGGGAGAGATACTCAAAAGAAAATCCATCGAAAGGAAAAGGAAATCTATCTGAGAGGAAAAACACAGCGTGGACCAAAAACTTTGGTTGCAACATAGATCTAGTGGATTGGGAAAGAATTTGGAACACAAATTATAAACTAACACGATCAGCAGCACTTAAAGAAAATATAGGAGGGAGGGAAAGAGAGAAGAAAGGAGGGAAGGAAGGAGGGAAGGAAGGAAGGAGAGAAGAAAGGAGGGAAGTAAGGAGGGAATGTAAGAGAGAAGGAAGGGGGAAAGGAAGGAGAGAAGGAGGGAAGAAAGGAGGAAAGGAAGGAAGGAAGGAGGGAAGGAAGAAAGGAGGGAAGGAGAGAAGGAGGGAGGGGGAAGGAGGGAGGGAAGGAAGGAGGGAAGGAAGGGGAATAGGAGAGAAGAAATGAGGGAAGGAAAGAGGGAGGGAGGGAAGAAGAAGTAGGACCGTTGTAAGATAAGATGGATCTATGGGATGTTAAGAAAGCAATCTTCAAGTATATTGTCAACTGTAGGGAAAAATTGTTATAAATGCATATTATTAATAACAGTTATGAGATCATATAATTGTGAATGTATATATGAAATTGATAAAATAAAAAATAAATAAATAAATAAAATATATACAAAACATTTTATTGTTGGCATTTATCACCAACAAGATTGGCTAAAATGTACCCAAACATGAAGCCGGCCTGCTGGAAGTGTAAAAAAGTACAAGGGACTTAATATCACAGATGGTGGACCTGCCCGGAAACACAAAAATATTGGACAAAAATGTGGAAATGGGTGCAAGAAATTACAGGAGAGCAGATAAAATCCAAACCCGAAATCTTTCTACTGGGAATAATCAAAGGGAAACATACAAAGAAAATTAAGTACATATTAACCCATCTGCTAACTGCAGCTAGAATAGCATTTGCCCAATGCTGGAAACAAAATAATACCCCCTCGGATGAATTAGTGATAAAAAAAAAAACCTTTGGATTGTGCAGAGATGGACAAATTAACACTGAAATTCAAAGATAAAGAAGAGTCGGAATATTACGAAATTTGGAACAATTGGTACAAATGGCTGCAAAACAAGAATAAAATTAATTAAGCCAAAAAAACAATATATATATAAATATATATAGAACCGTGTACAAAGGTGTGTAAATATAGAAGCAAAATATTATATACATGTACAGGTATGATGACACAACAATGTTGATGTAATGACTGTAAGGTGTTGTAGAAGGGAAAAATAATTTTAAAAAATCTGCAAAAAAAGAAAGAAAAAGGGGGTCTTGGAAACCCCCCCTCACTTCTGTGTTTACACATCATAGTGGGACAGAAACTTGGGGGAGAGATACTCAAAAAAAAAATCTAATGAAATCTATCTGAGAGAAAAAACACAGAAGAAAAGACAAGACACATTAAAAAAAGAAGAAAAATAGAAAAGAAAATTTAGAAATGGGAGAATAATAGAATGATATGGCCCAGTGGAAAGAAATATTGTTAACAAGGTAAAAAATATGTTTCAATCAGAATGTGCGGGGATTCTATTAAGAACCTTAAAGCTGCTAAATAATTATGTTACGTTGATTATATGCAACTTGACATTTGAAACTTGAAGATTCATACTGTTAATGGAAAATAGATGGAAAAGGAAGGATACATTGTTTATTTTTCAAGAGAAAGAAAAAAAAATATCGTTTGTACATGTTAAAAAGTAGAAATTGGAAAAGTAAGGCGGCTAAAATTGGAAATAATGGAAATATAACGTAAAATGAATGGCGTCTTTTGGTGGGAATGTTAAAGGGGGAATTCGGACAACAATTCTGTCCACAAAAGAATTTTTATTATGTAACAAAAATAAATAAATAAACTTTAAAAAAAGAATATTTTTCTCTGATCTTGGTAATGCAATGGTGTGCAGGAAGTGGGGAAAAATTGCAAAGAAGGTAGAATCCACTTCCTGTAATCTAGCTAAGGTGGCAAAATTGGTTGGAAGAGATTGAAGGCTTATTACGTTAAATCACAGGGCTGTTTATGTATTTATTATTTAATCGTTTAATTTCTATAGCTGCCCTTCATCTCAATCAATATCTCCGAGTGGCTTGGAATTCAAATTTTTTTTTTTAAAAAAAAGTATCAAATGGTACTTAAAGTAGTTTCGGTCTAAGAGCTCAAACAATAATAGGAAGGGATTGTTGTGAAAAGGGAAGAGAGGGAGAAGGAGAGGGAAAGAGAGAAGAGAGGGAAGGAGAAGGAAAGAAGGAAAGAGAGGAGAGGGGAAAAGAGTAAGAAAGAGGGGATGAGAGAGGAGAGAGAGGGAGGATGGGAGAGAGGGAAAGAAGGCGGACTCTGTAAACTACTTAGAGAGGGCTGTAAAAGCAAAGTGGTATATAAGTCTAAGTGCTCTTGCTATCTATCTATCTATCTATCTATCTATCTATCTATCTATCATCTATCTATCTATCTATCTATCTATCTATCTATCTATCTATCATCTATCTATCTATCTATCTATCTATCTATCTATCTATCATCTATCTATCTATCTATCTATCTATCTATCTATCTATCTATCTATCTATCTCATATTGACTCAGCCTTCCATCCTTCCTAGGTGTAAAATTGTTGGGGGCAATATGCGGACTCTGTAAACCGCTTAGAGAGGGCTGTAAGGCAATGTGAAGCGGTATATAAATCTAAGGGCTATTGCTATTGCAACAAATTGATATCAGCAAGACCCTAATTTTTTTTTTTAATGTAGGTTGGTTCTTTTTTTTCCTGGTAGGATGTGTGTGTGTGTGTGTGTGTGTGTGTGTGCAACAATGAACTGTCAGAGAACAATTTCACAGATGACTAAAATAGAATAGCCTTTAGAAAACTGTTTCTCTCTCCTTCAAACAAAGGAGCAGAAACTTCACATGAGCCATACGAAGCCTTTGTGAATCTTTGTGTTTGTAGACTCCCAGCAGATGAACTCTTTAAGAGTTATGGGATGGTTTATTGTCTAGAAAGCAGTTTCTTCCATTAGTCTCCTTAAAACTCTTCCCTGACTCTTAAAAGACGACCAAAGCTGTGTTGCCAAAATGAACATACTGGAGGACAGAGCTAGGCAGAAGTAACATTTTTTCAATGGAAAGCTAAGAGGATAGAGAATAGAATGGAATGGGGTGGGATGGGATGGGGTAGAATAGAATAGAATAGGTAATACGGAATGGAATGGAATAAGGATAGGATAGGGTAGGGTTATTTATTGGCCAAGTGTGATTGGACACACAAGGAATTTGTCTTCGGCACAAAAGCTCTCAATGTACATCAAAGATATAAGTGATAAATCACGATCATAGTCGTCATAAAAATACATTCATCATAAATCCTTAGATTCAATACTACCGAATCAATAGTGATAGTCATTTGTCTGAAATGGTACAGGGTTTCCTGCCTAAGCAGGGGGTTGGACTAGAAGACCTCCAAGGTCCCTTCCAACTCTGTTACTCCTGTTCTGTTCTGTTCTGTTCTGCTCTACTCCTTTTTCTCTTTATTTTTTCTTTTTGTATATTAACATTTCAACTAGATTAAAAACACAGTGAACTACCTTCCACCTTCAACTATTTCCTTGCAAAGCTATGTCAAATTTGCACCCATTTTCGCTGGTATATGTGAAATATCTATCGGTCTATCTATCTCTATCTCTTATCTCTATCACTATCTCTATATCTATCTATCTATCTATCTATCTATCTATCTATCTATCTATCTATCTATCTATCATCTATCTATCTATCTATCTATCTATCTATCTATCATCTATCTATAGAGATAGATCTATATCTATATCTATATCTATATCTATATCTATATCTATATCTATATCTATATCTATATCATCTATATCTATATCTATATCTATATCTATATCTATATCTATATCTATATCTATATCTATATCTATATCTATATCATCTATATCTATATCTATATCTATATCTATATCTATATCTATATCTATCTATCTATCTATCTATCTATCTATCATCTATCTATCTATCTATCTATCTATCTATCTATCTATCTATCTATCTATCATCTATCTATAGAGATAGATCTATATCTATATCTATATCTATATCTATATCTATCTATATCTATATCTATATCTATATCTATATCTATATCTATATCTATATCTATATCTATATCTATATCTATATCTATATCATCTATATCTATATCTATATCTATATCTATATCTATATCTATATCTATATCTATATCTATATCTATATCTATATCTATATCTATATCTATATCTATATCTATATCTATATCTATAGATAGATAGATAGATAGATAGATAGATAGATAGATAGATAGATAGAGATAGAGATAGAGATAGAGATAGAGATAGAGATAGAGATAGAGATAGAGATAGAGATAGAGATAGAGATAGAGATAGAGATAGATATAGATATCTATATCTATATCTATCTATAGATATAGATATAGATATAGATATAGATATAGATATAGATATAGATATAGATATAGATATAGATATAGATATAGATATAGATAGATATAGATATAGATATAGATATAGATATAGATAGAGATAGAGATAGAGATAGAGATAGATATAGATATAGATATAGATATAGATATAGATATAGATATCTATATCTATATCTATCTATAGATATAGATATAGATATAGATATAGATATAGATATAGATATAGATATAGATATAGATATAGATATAGATATAGATATAGATATAGATATAGATATAGATATAGATATAGATATAGATATAGATATAGATATAGATATAGATATAGATATAGATAGAGATAGAGATAGAGATAGATATAGATATAGATATAGATATAGATATAGATATAGATATATTATTGTTAGTTGTGAAATCATGTCCGACCCATGGACAATGTTCCTCCAGGCCTTCCTGTCCTCTACCATCCTCCATTGTCCACTTAAGCTTACGCCGACTGCTTCAGTGACTCCATCCAGCCACCTCCTTCTCTGCTGTCCCCTTCTTCTTTTGCCCTCCATCGTTCCCAGCATGAGGCTCTTCTCCAGGGAGTCCTTCCGTCTCATTAGGTGGCCAAAGTAGTGTGTATATATTATATATTATATTATGTCACCCCTAGTCCTTCTTTGCATTAAACTAAACCCAATTCCTGCAACTATATTACTGTATTGTGTAAGGTTTTGCCACGTTAACCTGTTTTGGGGGATGCAGAATGCTGTGTTATCCCAGATTCACAACATCTGTGCATTTATGAGTGTGCTTTGCACAGACGCTTAGGCATGAAACAGTGGTTGTTATCTGTGAGTTGCAATAAGGTACGAAAGAGAGTTTTAGGCACATATTTTGAAGGACTGGAAAAAACTAGAAGCATCCTGTTGCTCTGTGGGAATCCCCCGAGACGTTCACCGTAGGAACGAACCCAACAATTGTATGAATTGACTTGTTAAAAAAATACAGACTTTAAGGCGCGCTAAACTGTTTTCCGCCCTCGAAAAGGCTAGCACGATCTTTCCGAGTGCTGCTGGAGTTAAGAACTCGAGGTCAATCTGAAAACTAGGTTCACGGAACAAACGATTTTGCCTTTTATAGCATCGGCATCTGATCACTCTTGTTTAAGCCAGAGCCTTCGCCACCGAAGCGCGAAAGGAAATCGAAGCATATGGTTTTAGGGCAAACTCCGTTCCGCTTCTGAGTCACGTTGGCGGGGTTCAAATCATGAGTTCAACACCTTTCGTTCCTAACAAACGCCAACACTTCATTGTGTGTCTCGCAACGCAGCCAAAAGAAAGCAAGCAAGCTTCAGTCTTCATCTTAGATGTGTGTTTGTATGCTATCATAAAAACAAAACAAAACAGCTCAAAGGGTCCAGAACGCAGCCGTGCGAGCGATTATGGGTGTACCTAGATACACCCATATTACACCTATCCTTCGCGAGCTGCACTGGCTTCCGATCGGTCTCCACACCCACTTCAAGGTGCTGGTCATTACCTTTAAAACCCTACATGGCCTAGGACCTGGATATCTGGGAGACCGCCTCCTGCCACATACCTCCCAACGGCCGATAAGAACTCACAGACTGGGCCTCCTCCGGGTGCCGTCGACCGGACAATGCCGGCTGGCGGCTCCTCAGAGGAGGGCCTTCTCTGTAGCTGCTCCGACCCTGTGGAACGACCTACCCGTAGAGATCCGGATCCTCCCCACTCTCTCGGCCTTCTGAAAAGCCATTGAAACCTGGCTATTCCGGCAGGCCTGGGGCTGTTGACTTCAGGAATGAGGTCCAGCCCCACCCAGCTTGAGTGTATGGTGTGTTGTTTTAAATTGTTTCTTTTAAAATCGTTTCTTTATTTTTAACTCCTTATATTAACTTTTTCTGTAAGCCGCCCGGAGTCCTACGGGATTGGGCGGCATATAAATTTATTAAAAGTTAAAGTTAATAGTAGTAACTGTGAGAGGGATCTTGGAATGGACAACCATTTAAATAGGAGCCAGCCCTGTGCAGCAGCTGCCAAAAAAGCCAACACAGTTCTAGGCTGCATAAACAGAGGGATAGAATCAAGATCACATCAAGGGTTAATACCACTTTATAAGGCCTTGGTGAGGCCACACTTGGAATACGGCATTCAGTTTTGGTCACCACGATGTAGAAAAGATGTGGAGACTCTAGAAAGAGTGCAGAGAAGAGCAAGAAAGAGGATTAGGGGACAATTAAGGGTAAGTGAAAAGGAGTGATATTTTTGGAAGGAAAACTCCTCTGGTTCATTTCCAAGCCGGGAATGAAAAACACTGGAAATAAAATGGAGGCTGATTTGAAAGAAAGGTTCCCTCTATGGAGGAAGCGGAAGTGTGATTCTGGAACAGCTGACCCACAACCACACGCTGCCTTTGTGTGTCTTTGTGTCTTCCTCAATAAAGGGAACCTTTCTCTCCAATCAGCCTCCAGTCTCCATTTTATTTCCAGTGCTTTCTCCTGGATTGGAACTGGACCAAAGGGAGCATTCAGCCGGTTTGGACAGGCTCACTCAAACCGGTAGCAGAAATTGTGGGTAGTCCTGGGTGCCCACCTGCCCCCGGCTCTATGTTTTTGAGGCTGGTTGCATGCGCGGAAGGTACACCCGTTAGCAAAGCACATGCGCGGAAGGCCGCACGTATGAGCGGAAGGGGGCTGTGCTCCTGTGAAGCGAGCAGGCACGCATGGGAGGAAACAGCAGTCACAAAATGTGAAACCCACCACTGAACGGGACCTGGATATTTCTTCCAAGAATATGATGGGGATACACACACACATATATGTGGCACATTTGTGAGTTATCA
>NW_028261389.1:77992845-78087641 GCF_051295495.1 Thamnophis sirtalis
ATGCGCGTCCACCATCTGCCCCGCTCCAGCTGCTCGGCAGAGCATCGCACAGGTGCCTTATGCTGTGCGCGTGTGCGCAAATGGCCCATTTCCCTCAAATCCAGGTAAAGAACAAGGGCAGGCAGGCAGGTGGGGCCTCCAAAGCATAGTTCCGGTATGGTGATTGCTAATTTCGGCACTTATGCTACTTATGCCCATACTGGGACATACCATCCTGAACCCACCACTGGGGCAGTGATGGGGAACCTTTTCAGCTCCAAGTGGCGAAACTGGAACGCACATGTATGTGCGCACACCGGAGCACCAGAAACGGAGGACAAGAAACTCAAAGACCTTTGGGTTTCCAGCAAGCGCGCCCAGCTAGCTGGTTTTCGCGGCCCCAGAACACCAGTAAACCGAAGAGTACCTGGCTGCCATGCGCATGCCTGGTTTTTTGGCTGTTTTCAGGCGCATTTTCTGGTTGTTTTTTGGCCCGTTTTCAGTCCATTTTTTGGCTGTTTTCGGTTAGGGTTAGGAAAATAATTGCCCGAAAAAATAGCCTGAAAATAGCCCAAAATCTATCCAGCAACCCCGAAGACCAGCTGTTCATCGTGCATCTGCGCACTGGAAATTAGAAGAGCAGCTGGAGATGGTGCACTTGCCCACAGAGATGCCACCTCTGCATGCCATAGCTTTGCCATTAGGGTTATAGGGTCTTTATATATATATACCGTACACGTATCCAGTACATTTAAGGGAAGTTAAACCCAGTCCCTCTGTGTTAATTGCATTTCTGCAGCTTTTGTTTGCACAGTGATCCCTTCTATTGTCAACATTAATTAATTTGATCAAAGACATGGGTCGTGTGCTATAGTGCACAAAAGACTCTAGTACACAAACTGAGGAAATAATGAGTTGATGTATAAGTTCTATATACCGGTATTTAGCACTTAGAAAAAATAAGGCGAGGTAACATGGATAGGATTGCAGCAAAATGTTTCCCCACACAAACAGAATCAAGAACAAGGGCTGTTCAAACCTGATTATGGATATGGATTTTTCTTAACATTTAGTATCATCTTTTATCTAAAGGGCAGCTCTTCCAAGTTTTGGTAGCGGCTGGTAGAACTCCAGGTAAAAATCTTAATTTCCATTGAGAGTGACAAGCATTCCCCCCCCCCAGTAACAAGCTCTTTAACACTCCTGTAACCGCTCTAAATTTTTGCTCAAATTAATAATCCAAATCTGTCTACATGAATACTCTATATTCTTATAGTAAGAACGTTAAATAGTGCATCGGCAGTCAGTTTTGTAGTTGGTATTACGTATTGTCATTGCTACCCTGTTCCCCTGAAAATAAGACTTCCCTGGATAATAAGCCCCATTGTGGTTTTGGAATGCATGCGCTAAAATAAGCCCTCCCCCCTCAAAATAAGCCCTCCCTGGAAATATTGCAACACAGCAGCAGCCATGAAGTGACCACACTCGCCGCCTCCTGCATCTCAAAAATAATTAAGACCTCCCCAAAAATAAGGCCAAACGCTTATTTCAGGGGCCAAAAGAAATTCTGTCTTATTTTCAAGGAAACAGTAATTTTATTAACAATTAGAGGAAGTTACCGAAATGAAACCAAGGAGTTGAATTCATCAACAATAAAGTTCACCCAAAAAAGTATTACTAATCCACCTGAATCTGTTTCTTTTTTATTCTTCACATTGGATAAACTAGGTTTGTATTATTTATAGCATTAAAGGCAATTCTTGAAATATTTATGGAAGAAAGGAGGCTATTTCAATACAGCCCTGAGCTACAAACATTCTCCTTTATTAATACTAAAAAAATGTTTTATTGGGTTCTGGCACACTGCATATTTGTTGTGGCCCTCCAGATGATGAGGAGGTTGGGGAGGAACTTGGGTCAGTTCTGGAGTCTGGGGAAGGATCTGATGGATGCTCTGCGTTGGATGCAAATATAGAACCAGAGCCATCCGACATTTCCCAGCTGCCTTCAGAGTCGGAGATAAGTGGGGAAGAAGAACAGCTGGGGCCTGTTCCCGATGCACGAATGCGCAGAGTTGTTAGGAGAGGAGAACAACTGAGGACAAGGAGTCGACTCAGGAAGCAAAGCACACGTGGATGCTGAATGGCCTCTCCCTGGCTGGGGAATAAATAGAAAGAAAGGGAAGTAGTGGTCATAGGAGACAACAGTTCATATTTCCGAAGGTTTTGCTCATTGTGTTTCATGCCTCAGAAACTGCTTGCCAGAACTTAATTTACAGCTTTGTGGCTGGAAGCTCCCAGTCTGGCAATCATTCCAAGGAACTGATAAGGTCTGTATTGTGGTTAACTCTTTGAAGGATTATTGCCTGGAAGCAGGATTCACTCAACAACCGCGTGATACTCACTTATCCGGTGCAGCGTTTCACTTAACAACTGTGGCAAGGAAGGTTGTAAAATGGGGAAAACTCACTTCACAAACGTCTCAAAATTTTTGCCTCAATGGTGTTCGTAATAGCAATAGCAATAGCAGTTAGACTTATATACCGCTTCATAGGGCTTTCAGCCCTCTCTAAGCGGTTTACAGAGTCAGCATATCGCCCTCACAGTCTGGGTCCTCATTTCACCCACCTCGGAAAGATGGAAGGCTGAGTCAACCTTTGAGCTGGTGAGATTTGAACCGCTGAACTGCAGATAACAGTCAGCTGAAGTGGCCTGCAGTACTGCACCCTAACCACTGCGCCACCTCGGCTCCTTTCGTAAGTCGAGGACTACCCATATGGGACAAACAGATCAAACAATAGGCAGAAGAATCAATGGGCAGATGTTTGTGGTCAATGCTTCAAACCAGGGTGAAGTTGGGCCCACCAGGAGCCAGTGGATCTGGCAGCAAATTCAGACAGGGAGGAGGTTGGGGAAGAACACGGGCCAGTCCTGGAATCTGGGGAATGCTCTGATGAGGGCTCTGTGTCGGAGGCAGAGAGGTGGCCAGGGCTTCCTGATAGTTATCAGCCGCCTTTGGAGTCAGACATCAGTGAGGCAGAAGAACAGCTGGAGCCTGTTCCCAGTGTGTGCATGCACAGAGCTGCCAGGAGAAGGGAACAGCTAAGGAACAAGGGCCGATTGGGGAGTAAAGGCACAGGTAGACGGTGAATGGCCCTTCCCATAGGGCATAAAGAAGAGCCAACGGGGAGTTTGCAGGAGACAATTAGTTCGCTTCATGAGTGTGAAGATTTGTTTGTGACTCTCAGAGACTCCTTGCCAAGTATTTTCTTGTACAGCGCTGCGTTTGGAAGATATCGTCCTGGCAGCTCTCCAAGCCTGATAAGATCGGTGGCTGTAAATTCACCCTTGAAAGGCTGTTTGCTGGGACTTTGGCTGGATGTGAATGCCAGGAATTCACATTAACCAAATAAAAATGGGTGGGGGTTTTTGCGGAAGAAGGAGTCTGCTTCGTGATTCTGGGAAGACTTGGTCAGAACAACCCCACGGCATTTTCATCTCCCGGGCCGCATAAATACCGATTTCAAAACTGGCATTTCGGCAGAAAGAAACGACGGCGGCGTGGCACAGCGAGAGACGATTGAACTCCCGTACATCAAAAGGCCATCTGAGGAGATCTTAACAAACCCAGCGGCTTATTAACACATCACAATTGTTTGTGGATGAGAGGCTTGTAATCTGCCTCACAGATAAAAACCGGCATTTGCAAAACTCACTCTCTCTTCCCTCCTCGTCTTTGCAAATCCTAGATCGGATTAAAATCTCTCTCTTTTTTGGTCTAAGGAGAGAACTGGCACTCAGAAAGACCCGTTAATAAAATAGGTGGTCGGGAAACGGGCTCCCCGCCTCTTCCTTATTTGGGGTGTGTGTGTGTGTGCTACCGTAGACTAACGCAGCTCTTTTTCGAACCCAAATCACTTTTTAAGTAAATGACGTCCACAATTACATTTTAATCTTTATAAGTCAATAAGTGCTTGTCTTCCTCTCTCCGATTAATTGGAGTAGGAGGTTGAGGGGGGGGGGGTGTTGACCCCCACGGTTGCATATTTAGTGGATAACCAGTCAGTAGAGAGCCAGGTCTAGTGGTTAAAGCCACTAGAGGTAGAAAATGTGAGTCTTTGCATTCTAGTCCCACTTTAGATATGAAAGCCAGCTGGGTGACTTTGGGCCAATCACCAGGAGACGGTGAGTTCTAGTCCCACCTTAGATATGAAGGCCAGCTGGGTGACTTTGGGCCAATCACCAGGAGACGGTGAGTTCTAGTCCCACCTTAGATATGAAAGCCAGCTGGGTGACTTTGGGCTAATCACCAGGAGATGGTGAGTTCTAGCCCCACTTTAGATATGAAAACCAGCTGGGTGACTTTGGGCCAATCACCAGGAGATGGTGAGTTCTAGTCCCACCTTAGATATGAAAGCCAGCTGGGTGACTTTGGGCCAAACACCAGGAGATGGTGAGTTCTAGTCCCACCTTAGCCATGAAAGTCAGCTGGGTGACTTTGGGCCAAACACCAGGAGATGGTGAGTTCTAGTCCCACCTTAGCCATGAAAGCCAGCTGGGTGACTTTGGGCTAATCACCAGGAGACGGTGAGTTCTAGTCCCACCTTAGATATGAAAGCCAGCTGGGTGACTTTGGGCCAAACACCAGGAGATGGTGAGTTCTAGTCCCACCTTAGCCATGAAAGTCAGCTGGGTGACTTTGGGCCAATCACCAGGAGACGGTGAGTTGTAGTCCCACCTTAGATATGAAAGCCAGCTGGGTGACTTTGGGCTAATCACCAGGAGACGGTGAGTTCTAGTCCCACCTTAGATATGAAAGCCAGCTGGGTGACTTTGGGCCAATCACCAGGAGACGGAGAGTTCTAGTCCCACCTTAGATATGAAAGCCAGCTGGGTGACTTTGGGCCAATCACCAGGAGACGGTGAGTTCTAGTCCCACCTTAGATATGAAAGCCAGCTGGGTGACTTTGGGCTAATCACCAGGAGATGGTGAGTTCTAGCCCCACTTTAGATATGAAAACCAGCTGGGTGACTTTGGGCCAATCACCAGGAGATGGTGAGTTCTAGTCCCACCTTAGATATGAAAGCCAGCTGGGTGACTTTGGGCCAAACACCAGGAGATGGTGAGTTCTAGTCCCACCTTAGCCATGAAAGTCAGCTGGGTGACTTTGGGCCAAACACCAGGAGATGGTGAGTTCTAGTCCCGCCTTAGCCATGAAAGCCAGCTGGGTGACTTTGGGCCAATCACCAGGAGACGGTGAGTTGTAGTCCCACCTTAGATATGAAAGCCAGCTGGGTGACTTTGGGCTAATCACCAGGAGACGGTGAGTTGTAGTCCCACCTTAGATATGAAAGCCAGCTGGGTGACTTTGGGCCAATCACCAGGAGACGGAGAGTTCTAGTCCCACCTTAGATATGAAAGCCAGCTGGGTGACTTTGGGCCAATCACCAGGAGACGGTGAGTTATAGTCCCACCTTAGATATGAAAGCCAGCTGGGTGACTTTGGGCCAATCACCAGGAGACGGTGAGTTATAGTCCCACCTTAGATATGAAAGCCAGCTGGGTGACTTTGGGCCAATCACCAGGAGATGGTGAGTTATAGTCCCACCTTAGCCATGAAAGCCAGCTGGGTGACTTTGGGCCAATCACCAGGAGATGGTGAGTTCTAGTCCCACCTTAGATATGAAAGCCAGCTGGGTGACTTTGGGCCAATCACCAGGAGATGGTGAGTTATAGTCCCACCTTAGCCATGAAAGCCAGCTGGGTGACTTTGGGCCAATCACCAGGAGACGGTGAGTTCTAGTCCCGCCTTAGCCATGAAAGCCAGCTGGGTGTCTTTGGGCCAATCACCAGGAGACGGTGAGCTCCCAGCTGGCACCAGTACGCCCATACTGGGGGGGGTGGTACTGCGTGGAAACCCACCATTGATGCACATACTGTACATATACAGATGCATATAAACACACATGTATATACATATAGATATATACACACATATACATACCGTACATATACATATACTGAGCATATACATATACTCTATATGTACATATACACCAGGGGTGGGTTCCTGCCAGTTCTAACCTCTTCTGTAGAAAAGGTTCCACAAATCTACAGTGCTGTTTAGAACCGGTTCCAGCTCCCTCCCCTCTGCCCGTCCGCACATCATCAAGATGAAGAGCGAGAGGAGGAATTCTGGGAGTTGAAGTCCACAAGTCTTATAGCTGTCAAGTTTGAAAACCCCTGTTTGTTTTTTTTAAAGGGTTAGGGGTGCGAGGGTGTTGTACCTTGACAGCTTTAAGACTTGCGTGCTTCAAATGCCAGAGTTTCTGAGTCAACATGACTAGAGGAGGAATTCTGGGCATTGAAGTCCACAAGTCTTAAAGCTGTCAAGTTTGAACACCCCTGGGGTTTTTTTTTCTAAAGGGTTAGGGGTGCGAGGGTGTTGTAACTTGACAGCTTTAAGACTTGCATGCTTCAAATGCCAGAGTTTCTGAGCCAATATTTTGGTTGCTAAGCAAGAACATTGTTAAGTGAGTTTCACCACATTTTACAAGTTGGCCATGCCCACCCAGTCACATGGCCAACAAGCCACTCCCACCCAGTCACATGGCCAGCAAGCCACTCCCACCCAGTCACATGGCCAGCAAGCCACTCCCACAAAGCAGGCCACACCTACAGGAGAGGTTCTAAAAAATTCTGAAACCCACCACTGGCATATCCATATCCATATCCATATCCATATCCATATCCATATCCATATCCATATCCATATCCATATCCATATCCATATCCATATCCATATCCATATCCATATCCATATCCATATCCATATACATACATACATACATACATACATACATACATACATACATACATACACACACACACACACACACACTCACAAACACATATATACTTCTATTTTAAGATGTTTTTAAAGTATCAGAAATGTGTGTATATGTAAAATAAAATAAATAACCCTTCCTTCCAGTTTTTAGAAAATATCCTTTTAGTAAACATCCTGATCTAAAGATTGAAAAAAAAAACCCACCATCCTTATCTGATTCTAACAGCTGCAGCTAAATAAAAGTAAGGAAGTAATCACTACACACACACACAGAGAGAGAGACACACAAACACACACACACACACACACACACACACACACACACACGCTGGCAGCAAACTTGGAGAGATACTGATTGTGCTTTTGAAAAATGTTGATTGCCCAACAACAGGATGTGCCATTCATTTTTTTTACGAGGCTTCCTTCTGCAGGAGTGAAATATATGGCCGGGAATTCATTTTTTGGCTTCAGGAGAGAGAGATGGAGACACACAAACACACCTAATCATTCGATTCCAATCTATACTTGTTCTTCTCCATGCCTTCATTGGCTTTAACCAGAACCGAACAACGATAAACCAGGTTACGAATAAGCTTTGTGTATCCCTTCTGCACAGAGGTGGGCTTCACATAATTTTACCTGTGAGAATGCGTGCGGGCCTTTTGTGCATGCGCTTTGCTCTCTCCTCGGAATGGAATGGAATGGAATAGAATAGAATTACAGAATGGAATGGAATGGAATGGAATGGAAGAGAACTACAGAATATAATAGAATGGAACAGAATAGAATAGAATAAAATAGAATAGAATAGAATAGAATTATAGAATGGAATGGAGTGGAGTGGAATGGAATGGAAGAAAACTAGAGAATATAATAGAATGGAACAGAATAGAATAGAATAGAATTATAGAATGGAATGGAATGGAGCGGAGTGGAATGGAATAGAACTACAGAATATAATAGAATGGAATGGAATAGAATAGAATAGAATTACAGAATGGAATAGAATAGAATAGAATAGAATAGAATAGAATAGAATAGAATAGAATAGAATAGAATAGAATTCTTTATTGGCCAAGTGTGTTTCGATACACAAGGAATTTGTCTTTGGTGCAGATGCTTTCAGTGTACATTAAAAAAAGATATATTCATCATGAATCATCAGGTACAATGCTTAATGATAGACATAGGGTACAAATAAGCAATAAAATTCATTCTATTATATTCTGTAGTTGTATTCTATTCTATTCTATTCTATTCTATTCTGTTCTGTTCTGTTTTGTTCTGTTCTGTTCCGTTCCCTTCCCTTCCCTTCCATTCCATTCCATTCCATTCCACTCTACTCCACTCCACTCCACTCCACTCCATTCCATTCCACTCTAAATAGAAAAGTTTTCACACGTTTCTTGAAGGCCTGGAACAGAGAGAGTCTAAGCTATTTCCAGGTCAGCAGCTAAGAAGGCCACAATCCGCTGTGGCTCACCATGTACCATGCTCTCTCAATCCATTTATTCTAGACAGAAATCTGGAACTGGGAACTCCTTGAAGAAAACCCCTCGAAGTTCTCTCCCTTGGGAAGTCAAAATGCTGCTCACTCCTACTACCAATCACAATTACTACCCTTACTGTTGCTAAAAAAATAAATCAGCAGACCCCAAATTTCAGGGCAGGATTAAAAAAAAAAGGAGCTACATCGTTTTTGTACTTAAATTTTAACCATTCATTCAAAAAGGGGTGCAATTAAAAATAAATGAACCATCCCTTTTTCAACCTACAGAAGATGATCTGAATTATTCAGGATCCGTGAAAAGCCTTCTTCCTGGGCCTTCCAGTCCGGAGGCAAATGAACGGAAAAGATTTTGCCATCATAAATTGAGGACAAAGGGCTCAACGGAACATATTTCCAAAATTCAGCTTTTAAGCTCTCCAAAGGCCCGATGCTTCAATGTAATTATTTTGCTAATCAATAAAACAAACCCTGAAAGTGAAGGAAACGCAGTTAGTCCTCGGCTTACGACCGCAAACGAGCCCAAAATTTCTGTTGCTGAGCGACACGTCGCCTAAGTGAATTTTGCCCCGTTTTACGACCTCCCTTTCCACCATTGTTAAGTGAATCGCTGCAGTTGTTAAATTAGCGACGCGGCTGTTTAAACGGACCTGGATTCCCTATTGACTTGGCTCGTCAAAGGGATCACACCGTGACCGTCATAAATATGAGTCAGTTGACAAGCTCCTGGATTTCGATCACATGACCATGGGGATGTGTCATGGTTGCAATGTGAAAACTGGTCATAAGTGCTGTGTAACTTTGAAAGGTTACTCCCCCCGCCCCCCCCCCAAAAAGAGATGTGGAGTCTCTAGAAAGAGTGCAGAGAAGAGCAACAAAGAAGATTAGGGGACTGGAGGCTAAAACATATGAAGAACAGTTGCAGGAACTGGGGATGTCTAGTTTAATGAAAAGAAGGATTAGGGGAGACATGATAGCAGTCTTCCAATATCTCAGGGGTTGCCACAAAGAAGAGGGAGTCAAGCTCTTCTCCAAGGCACCTGAGGGCAGGACAAGAAGCAATGGGTGGAAACTAATCAAGGAGAGAAGCAACTTAGAACTAAGGAGAAATTTCCTGACAGTGAGAACAATTAATCAGTGGAACAGAAGTTGCCTCCCAAATTTGTGAATGCCCCAACACTGGAAGTCTTTATGAAGATGTTGGATAGCCATTTGTCTGAAACGGTATGGGGTTTATTGCCTAGGCAGGGGGTTGGGAGACAGATGGATGGATGGATGGATGGATGGATGGATGGATGGATGGATGCAGGTGTGGGTTTCAAAAATTGTTCGAACCTACTCAGTGGGTGTGGCCTCCTTTGTGGGAGTGGCTCACCACCCATGTGACCGGATGGGAGTGGCTTGCCGGCCATGTGACCGGATATGAAGATGCCGACGACACTTGTCAGAACCACCTTAAATTACCTCAGACACAGCACTGGCCTGCATAAGAATAGGATGTAAACTTGTTTTTTAAAAGGCATCTTTGGTTTGCGTTAAAACAACTTCAACACACGCAATGTTCTGATGGCACCACAAACGCAGTAGTCATCCTTACCTTTCACAGAGGCCCTGAGTTTTATAAATAGGAGCATGATAGTGTAGAATAATCATATCCAAGGACCAGTGGTAGGTTTCAAAAAATTTTGGAACCTCTTCTGTAGGTGTGGCCTGCTTTCCGGGTCCACTGGTGGAACCTCTTCTAACTGGTTCGGTAGATTTGATGAACCGGTTCTACCGAATAGGTGCGAACTGGTAGGAACCCACCTCTTCAACAAACCTATCTCATCAGTAAAACCCCTAATCAAAGCTTCATTTCAAACGAAACACCTTTGGATGGATGGATGGATGGATGGATGGATGGATGGATGGATGGATGGATGTGGGCAGGAGGGCAGGCAGACAGGAAGACAGAGAGACAGGATTTATGATATGGTCAACTTGTCCAAAGGTCACTCCAGATGGCTTGCAAGCATTAAAACCAGAAACATCACAAAGACTGTAATAACAAAACAACAACAACAACAACAGCAACAGCAACAAAAGTGATACCCATTGTCATTGGGTCACTTGGCACCATGCCCAAGAATTTCACAAAACACATCCAGAAATTGCAGCTTCCTGCAAATAACAACAGCGGAAGGGCAAAAAAACTGAGCTACTCGGAACATTGTATATTTTAAGAAGGTACTTGGTTGATACCTAGGATGCTGGGAGCAACCCCTTATCAACCATTATCCCCATCAATGGCATTTGTAAATGTTCAGTTGACTGGGTTTCATGTTTAAATAATCATAATAAAAAATCATAGTTATCTAGGCCATTATCCAATTGTTTCTCTGCCTCGTTTGCAACGGTCTTCGAAGCTTTCCAGGCTAGTAATGGAATATCCAATAACATTACAGACTTTGGACAGTCTGTGGAAGTTTGCTTTCAAGATGAATCCGATACGGGGATAATAGAAATCTTGCTGGAAAAAAATTGCATACTCCACCCAACCAAATAGAAGGAAAAAAAATTGCTCTTCCAGAAACATACGCTTATTTCTTAATCGGATGTGAGATGGAGCTCGATCCTTTTCATGCGTTTAAGAAAAATAACTTTACTTCTCTGAAACTATTTCTCCAGGGATCACTTTATTATACAGGGATGTTGAACTGCAGACTACAAAACCTACCTCTGAAGCCAAGGCTGAGGAAAAGCATAGGCTGACTCAATTGCGCAAGAGCAAGAGCAGTTAGACTTGTATACCCCTTCATAGTGTTTCACAGCCCTCTCTAAGCGGTTTATGGAGTCGGCCTCTTGCCCCCAACAATCTGGGTCCTCATTTTATCCACCTCGGAAGGATGGAAGGCTGAGTCAACCTTCTGACATTCAGGATTGAACTCCTGGCAATCAGCAGAATTAGGCTACAATGCTGCATTCTAACCGTGGTCTGTCCTTCCTTCCTTTCTTCCTTCCTTCCTTCCTTCCTTCCTTCCTTCCTTCCTTCCTTCCTTCCTTCCTTCCTTCCTCACTTACCAATAGCACTTATATACCACTTCACACTGCTTTACAGCCCTCTCTAAGCGGTTTGCAGAGACAGCCTTTTACCACCAACAATCTGGGTCCTCATTTTACCAACCTCGGAAGGTGGAAAGGCTGAGTCCACCTTGAGCCGGTCAGGATCGAACTGCTGACAGTCAGCAGAATTAGCCTGCTGTATTGCATTCTAGCCACCTAAAAACAATAGCACATAGACTTATATAACGCTTCACAATGCTTTACAGCCCTCTCTAAACAGTTTACAGAGTCAGCCTGTTGCGCCCAACAATCTCGGGGCCCACATTTTATTGACCTTAGAAGCACGGAAGTCAACTTAGAGCCCGGTCAGGATCGAACTGGTGGCAGTTGGCAGAACTAGCTTGCAATACTGTATTCTAATCTCTGCACCACCACAGGTTAAAAAGCACTTAAGACATATATCACTTCAACTATATACCTACCTACCTACCTACCTACCTACCTACCTACCTACCTACCTACCTACCTACCTACCTACCTACCTACCTACCTACCTATCTATCTATCTATCTATCTATCTATCTATCTATCTATCTATCTATCTACCTATCTAACAATCTATCATTTATCTATCTAAAGAACTCTTAATAAATATCTATCTATCTATCTATCTATCTATCTATCTATCTATCTATCTATCTATCTATCTATCTATCTACCTATCTATCTAACAATCTATCATTTATCTATCTAAAGAACTCTTAATATCTATCTATCTATCTATCTATCTATCTATCTATCTATCTATCTATCTCTATCTATCTATCTATCTATCTATCTATCTATCTATCTATCTAATCTATCTATCTATCTATCTATCTATCTATCTATCTATCTATCTATCATTTATCTATCTAAATAACTATCTAAATATCTTTCTAAATATCTATCTAAATATCTTTCTAAATATTTATCTAAATATCTATCTTAATATCTATGTAAATATCTATCTTAATATCTATCTTAATATCTATCTATTTTAATCTATATCTATCTTAATATCTATCTATATCTTAATCTATATCCATCTCTCCATCTCTCCACAAATATACAGTATATACTCGTGTTTCCCTGAAAATAGGACCGGGGAATGGATTTTTTTTCTTTTATAAACATCCTTTTTAACATACAGAGTTTTTTCTTTAAACCGGTACATCATTTTCTTTAATGTTCTCTTAATTAGGTACTCTCCAATCTGTTTTCAATAGCTTTTGCCTACTTTAAGAGTTACTTAATAGATATGTAAAACTAAAAAAACCCCGGCAACAGTTGTTTAAGTGTGAAAAACATTCACAAGTCACTTTCTTTTCAGTGCCGCGAGGACTTCAAACAGTCACTCAATGAACTGTTCCTTAAAGGTAACTTAATATCATTTCAAATCGCTTTAAAAAACATAAACTTCCTGAAGTTTCCCAACTGATTTTTGGTCAACCAGTCTAGCACCTCACCCTCATGAGTTATTTTTTAAAAACACAGATTGGATTTTATCCGATACCAATATAATGTTGAGAGAGTCCTTGAATGAAGATTTTACCCTGTCCTTTTAAACAACAACAACAACAACAAACAACAATAACAACAACAACTGGCTCCAGCTTCTCTCTATCAGAAACTTAAATAAAAGAAAAAATGCAATTTTTCAGCTGCGCAGCTAAGCCTCCTCCGGTTTCTTCGCTCACCAGGAAGGGCAGGGTAATATGCACAAATTATTTTCATATGTCTGGATTCTGTCAACATCCTCCGAGTTATTTCCAACAACAAAATAAATATCTCCCCAAAGTATATTCCAAGCCATTCTGTAATCAAGGTGGAAAAGAAAAAAAACTTAAAAGGGGATCTTATTTATTTCTTTATTGATGGCATTTTTGTGCCGTTCTGTAATCCCATCCTTAACGTGGCTTACAAGAAGAATAAAAGGAGTTTCTTAACCTGGGAAGTTTCTTGCAGATTTATCCCCTTCCTGAATCATGACTTTCGCCTCCATTGAAGTGCAAAGAAGCAGTTTCAAATTCATCAATGAATGACCAAATGAGGGTTTTAAAAAATAATAATTTAAAACTTCATTCAAAAAATGTTAGTTGTCATTGAAGGCAGAGCAAGAAATATGAGGCCCAGCCATTTATGCCAATCAGTCAATCAGAATAGAACTGGAAGTGGCCTTGGAGGTCTTTTAGCCCATCCCCCTCAGTGGTGGGTTTCAAAAATTGTTCGAACCTACTCTGTGGGTGTGGCCTCCTTTGTGGGAGTGGCTTGCCGGCCATGTGACCGGATGGGAGTGGCTTGCCGCCCATGTGACCGGATATGAAGATGCCGACGACACTTGTCAGAACCACCTTAAATTACCTCACACACAGCACTGGCATGCATAAGAATAGGATGTAAACTTGTTTTTTAAGAGGCATCTTTGGTTTGCGTTAAAACAACTTCAACACATGCAATGTTCTGATTGCGCCACAAACGCAGTAGTCATCCTTACCTTTCACAGAGGCACTGAGTTTTATAAATATGAGCATGATAGTGTAGAATAATCATATCCAAGGACCAGGGGTGGGTTTCAAAAAAGTTTGGAACCTCTTCTGTAGGTGTGGCCTGCTTTCCGGGTCCACTGGTGGAACCTCTTCTAACCGGTTCGGTAGATTTGACGAATTGGTTCTACCGAATAGGTGCGAACTGGTAGGAACCCACCTCTGAACCCCCTGCTCAAGAAGGAGGCCCTAGACTAGGGGTGTCCAAACTTGGGAACTTTAAGACTAGTGGACGTCAACTCCCAGAATTCCCCAGCTGATGGGGAACAAAAGTGACAATGAAGGTTATCTTATGAGAAGTGAAATGTTTTCAAGGAAATACAAAAATCAAACAAGGAAGTTCAGTTGCCTTTTGGAAAAGCACCTTTGGGAGAACTATGACCCGGATGATCGAGGCTCTCTATAGACAAAGAGATCCATGGCTTCTAATAGATCAGGGAAAAAAAAGTAATCTTGATCAGTTATCCAAAAGAAAGATCAGGTTTGGATAAGGCTGCCCTTACAAAACCCAGTTACCAGTTGGACAGAGCCCGTGAACTGTTTTCGTCCCTAAACAATGGAGCCGCAGTCATTTCCCAGAATATCTTGGAAACTCTTGGCTGTCGTAACAACTCTATCTAGCTCTATCTGTGTTTACTTGTGGCTTAATTGCTGGCTTACTTTAACATGTTTTAGGCACGCCCGTCTTTGGGAAAAAAAACATTTCTTTTGAAGCCATGCGTTTCCAAATAGTCAGCTGCGATTTAACTACTACACTAATGTGCGCGACTTCTGGATGACCTGCAGTATATTTTTACGATACCGTCAAATTGTTAGTCATTATTTTTAAAGATCTATTTCACCGTTGCAATAGCAATGGATGGAACAGAATAGAAGCAATGGATGGAAACTAATCAAGGAGAGAAGCAACCTAGAATTAAGGAGAAATTCCTGAACGTGAGAACAATTGCTGCATTTTTCAGAGTATAAGACACACTTCCCCCCCAAAAGGGGGTGAAAATTTGGGTGCATCTTATATACTGAATATAATCCCACCCACCCACCCACTGGTCCCCACCCTTTGGCCTCTGCCTCCCAGCAATTTGCCTCCTTGCAGCAAACAGCTTGTTTCATATTTCAGCTACAGTACAACTTGATTAGCACAAACAGCTGATTGTCGGTTGGATCCCAACCATCAGCTGTTTCATGCTTCAGGGGTTGCCATTACCTATTGCCGCCTCCGCACACCCCATTTTCGGCCTCCGTGTGCCCCATTTTCAATCTATTCTGATCCTCACTGCCCGGAACGGGTGGAAAATGGGGCACACGGAAACCGAAAATGGGGTGCACAGAGGTAGCAATAGGCTATGGCAATCCCTGCAGCCGGAAACAGCTGATCATTGGGAGGCTGAACCAACCAACAATCAGCTGCTTGTGCTAATCAGGCTGTGTTGAAATTGAAACTGAAACAGGCTGTTGGCTGTTTGCTGCAAGGAGGCAAATTGCTGGGAGGCAGAGGCAGATTGTTTTTTCTTGTTTTCCTTCCCAAAAGGTAGGTGCATCTTATACTTCGGAGCGTCTTATACTCCGAAAAATACAGTAATCATTGGAATTGCCTCCAGAAGCTGTAGGTGCTCCATCACTGGAGTTTTTAAAGAAGAAACCGGACAACCATTTGTCTGAAATGGTACAGGGTTTCCTGCCTGAGCAAGGGGTTGGACTAGAAGACCTCAAAAGTCCCTCCCAACTCTGCTATTCTGGATAAAGTTATCTTCAATCCACTTGGCTCTTTGAAAAAAATACCCATTTCACCTCTGATGTTGAAATGATTTGTGGCAGTTTTCTTGTACAAGCTTTTTACTCCTGACTCATTATTCTGGTTTCTTGTTATTCTTCCTCTACCCAATGGTTGGTCCCAATTCCAGGCTGTGTTTTGTTGTTTTTGTTTTTGATCTTTCGTTTTTGATGTTGTGAATATATTTGAACTTCTATCGCTCTTAGCTGCCTTAGACATTGTGGAAATAAGAATAATGGTTAAATAGGACAATAGCACATGAAATAACCTCAGTTTAGTGGTATGTCAATCTCCAAAGTCCAGTCTTTCTATTCTTGGGAATGTTTTCCTTCGCCTCTGAACATAAATTCCTTTTTTATCATTATTCCCATCCTTTTTCTAAGCCAGTGATAGCTAACCTTTTTGTTGTCACATGCCAAAAGTGCATCCACACCCATAATGCAATGTGTGTGTGCAACACCCCCCACATGCGCTCCACCCCCCTGCCCATGCACATGTGACCCCATGCACTCTCCCGCCCCACGCGACTCCCCCCCCATGCCCCATTTTGGACCTATTAGACCTCCCTGAATCCTCCTGGGAGCAAAAGTGGGCCGCAGGGAGGCCACACCACACCTCCCACGCTCCCACCTATCCCCTACACATGTATGTGGGACCCCCTTGCCCAAGCGTGCATGCGTGACCCCCTCCCACTATGCATGCATGTAAATTGCCCGCATGCACCCTGCCCCATGCATATGCACAGCAGAGACCCTAAAATCAGCTGGCCTGTGGGAGGCACGCCAGTGGTAGGCTGGAGGCGGTACACCCCGATACGGGTGTACCGGAACCTGCCCAGAGCCTGCCCGGATACTGTTCCAGTACAGTGCTCCGGAGGGCCCACCCGCCCGCCCTAGCTCCTTAGAGGTCTTTTAAGTCTTCTGCGCTTCTGCGCAAGTGCCTGGTATGTACAGCACCTGTGCGACACTTCTCTGAACAGCTGGAGCATTGCAGAGGCTCGTGGAGGCGCTAAGACGCATGTACGCCCTATGTGTGTGGACGCCGCCAGGCTTGTTCCAACCATACTGGTTGGAACGGGATCCGGAACCCACCACTGCGACACCCACATGCTGAGCTGGGGCAACGGCTGGCATGTCTGCAGAGAGGGCTTTGCGTGCCACCTGCGCCATAGTTTAGCCATCACGGTTTTAAGCTATACAGATACCGTATCTCACTCTTATGGGATAGCATTCACACGAATATTCTCAGCCAAAGTGGTAATTTTGATGCAACACGATTAGCTGATGGGTTGTTGCAGAAGAAAAAGAGAAAAACCTGTGATATTTCTAATGGAATAGGGTACGTTGGGCCCCAAAAAGTATATTACCAGAACATCTAAAAGTCGAGAAGATAGTTTTTATGGCGCATTGCCATCTTCAGATTGACACGCAGGCTGTAATATTTGGCCCCCCACACTTCAGATTCTAAGTTTAAAAAAGCAGAAAGCACTCTAGAGTAGGATAAACAGTACTTTTCTTCTCTGTAATAAAGAGAGACAGCAAAATTGCTTTCACTTTGGCAGAGCTCCTTAAACACTGACTGAATCTGAGCCATGTTTTCCTTGAAGAACATCTGATCTTCTCCATGGGCCTCCAAGATTGGAGAAGACTTTCTCTGCTCCTCCATTTGACTTAAGACTTAGAATGACTTTGTAGGAAGTTAGCTCTCACCCCTCTTTTAGAAAAATGAAATATCCTAGGAAATATTAAAAGGGAAGTTCCCTGCCCCCCCCTTCAGGTCCAGGGTGATGAGATTAAGACATGGCCCTCTGGACATGATAGGATTAGCCCTCTACCCAGGGGTGAAATCCAGCAGGTTCTGACAGGTTCTGGAGAACCAATAGCAGAAATTTTGAGTAGTTCGGAGAACCGTTACTGGAAATTTTGAGTAGTTCGGAGAACCGGTAGTGGAAATTTTGAGAAGTTCAGAGAACCGGTAGTGGAAATTTTGAGTAGTTCGGAGAACCGGTAGTGGAAATTTTGAGTAGTTCGGACAATCGTTACTGGAAATTTTGAGTAGTTTGGAGAACTGGTAGTGGAAATTTTGAGAAGTTCGGAGAACCACTGGAAATTTTGAGTAGTTTGGAGAACTGTTACTAGAAATTTTGAGAAGTTCGGAGAACTGGTAGTGGAAATTTTGAGTAGTTCGGACAACCATTACTGGAAATTTTGAGTAGTTTGGAGAACTGGTAGTGGAAATTTTGAGAAGTTCGGAGAACCGTTACTGGAAATTTTGAGTAGTTCGGAGAACCGGTAGTGGAAATTTTGAGAAGTTCAGAGAACCGGTAGTGGAAATTTTGAGTAGTTCGGAGAACCGGTAGTGGAAATTTTGAGTAGTTCGGACAATCGTTACTGGAAATTTTGAGTAGTTTGGAGAACTGGTAGTGGAAATTTTGAGAAGTTCGGAGAACCACTGGAAATTTTGAGTAGTTTGGAGAACTGTTACTAGAAATTTTGAGAAGTTCGGAGAACTGGTAGTGGAAATTTTGAGTAGTTCGGACAACCATTACTGGAAATTTTGAGTAGTTTGGAGAACTGGTAGTGGAAATTTTGAGAAGTTCGGAGAACCGTTACTGGAAATTTTGAGAAGTTCAGAGAACCGGTAGTTGAAATTTTGAGAAGTTCGGACAACCGATAGTGGAAATTTTACACAGTTCGGAGAACCAGCAAATGTCACCTCTGGTTGGCCCCAGCATGGGGAGGGAATGGAGAATTTGCAGTATCCTTCCCCTGCCACACCCACCAAGCCACACCACACCCACCAAGCCACACCCACAGAATCGGTAGTAAAAAAAAAATTTGAATTTCACCATGCGCATTCCACCCTCCCTGTGACACCCGGCTGCAGGCACCACATGCTGTGCGCGCATGTGCAATTGGCCCAGTTGCCTTAAAAACAGGTATGGAATGTGGGCGGGCAGGTGGGCCAAACAAGCCACCGTACCACTACGGTGGCTGCTGCTCCCGACTATGACCGGTACAGCCGTACCAGACCGTACCGGCTGGAACCCACCACTGATACCCACACATATTCTATCACACAGAGAAACAACACAGCCTAGGTCAGATGTATACATGTATAGGGTGAGAAAAACGAATCTTGCAAGTTAACCAGGCGGAGGGCCTAGGAAACAAAAAGCCATTACAGGAACTGGTAGAGATTGGACAATCCTTTGTTTGAAAGGCTATAGAATTTCCTGCCTCAGCAGGGGGTTGGACTAGAAGACCTCCAAGGTCCCTTCCAGCTCTGTTATTCTATTCTATTCAAAAGCCAAAACCTTGAGTAATTGACGAAAACAAGTAGGAAGCTTCTGCAGCTAGGCTTACTCTCTTTTTCCTCCCCCCCCCCGCTGAGTTAGTGTATACACACACACAAAAGAAAAGGAATACACAAAAGGAAATGGACCAAAATAAATAACCAAAAATATATTAGATTGAATATAAGAAATCACTCAGCCTTGTTTGGAAATAGGCCATTAAACCTTGAGTACATGAAATGGTACTCGTTCATTTTCTGTTAGGCCAATAACAAGGCAATGCGTAAATGAAACGCAAGGATTATTCTGCGAGCCAAGAACGCAAAACTGAGGTCAAACTATTTTTTTTCCCCAACGCTGGGAAGTATCTTTGCTTCCTACCCTTCATGGTTGATCGATCTGTAATTCTTCACTCCATTGCAATGAACGCCACGTTTATTCATCACTCTTAGGTTGACACAGCTCACATCTTCAAAATCTACTGATGTTTGGGAGATCAAAATTGTCCGATGTAGAAATATCAATTCAAGTGGACAAAATTGATCCATTATCTTACGAGTGAGTTTCCCTCTACCCATTTGCCCCTTCCCCTCAAAATTAAGAATTTGACCGTGTTTAAATATCTCTGGAACACTCCATCAACATGCAAAACATTATTTCATTGGTATCGTAAGAAACACATTTAATGTTGAGGCTATTAGTATTAGTTTTGTGTTCTGACCCTCCCTTCTTCGCTCGTTCACAGACGACAGGCAGACAGACTTAAAAGGAAATAACTTTATCAGTCCTGGCTCACGCTGGCTGCGAGCCCAAAGTAAACATAAATAATGTCTCTGGCAAAAAGGTTATGCAGCAGAATGCAAAAACAAAGAGCTATTACAGCAACACCAGGTTTACAGAAAGAAAGCAAATCACTTCTCCAAGTGTCTCTTTGAATCGGGGTTACAGAAAGCAAATCACTTATCCAAGTGCCTCTCACAAAGAAACCATGACCGAAGAGGGAGAGAGGGGAAGAAAGAGAAAGAAAGAGCAGGGGAGAGAGGGAAAGAAGAAGAGAGGGAGAGAAAGAGGGAGAGAGGGGAAGAAAGAGAAAGAAAGAGCAGGGGAGAGAGGGAAAGAGGGAGAGAGGGAGAGAAAGAGGGAAAGAGGGAGAGAGGGGAAGAAAGAGAAAGAAAGCGCAGGGGAGAGAGGGAAAGAGGGAGAGAGGGAGAGAAAGAGGGAAAGAGGGAGAGAGGGGAAGAAAGAGAAAGAAAGAGCAGGGGAGAGAGGGAAAGAGGGAGAGAGGGAGAGAGGGAGAGAAAGAGGGAAAGAGGGAGAGAGGGGAAGAAAGAGAAAGAAAGAGCAGGGGAGAGAGGGAAAGAAGAAGAGAGGAAGAGGGAAAGAGGGAGAGAGGGGAAGAAAGAGAAAGAAAGAGCAGGGGAGAGAGGGAAAGAGGGAGAGAGGGAGAGAAAGAGGGAAAGCGGGAGAGAGGGGAAGAAAGAGAAAGAGAGAGCAGGGGAGAGAGGGAAAGAGGGAGAGAGAGGAAAAGGAAGAGAAAGAGGGAGAGAGGGGAAGAAAGAGAAAGAGAGAGCAGGGGAGAGAGGGAAAGAGGGAGAGAGAGGAAAAGGAAGAGAAAGAGGGAGAGAGGGGAAGAAAGAGAAAGAGAGAGCAGGGGAGAGAGGGAAAGAGGGAGAGAGAGGAAAAGGAAGAGAAAGAGGGAGAGGGATAGAGAGAGAAAGAGAGAGAGAGATGGGGAGAGAGAGCAAGGAAGAGAGAGAGAGCGGGAGAGTGAGTGAGAGAGAGAGAGATGCTTTAAAGAGTACTTTCATTAACAACACACCTTAAACCGCTTCTCTCTGTAATTGAATCCTAAGACTTGAGCAATCGTAATACATGTACACATAATACATATATCTTGTTACGTTTAATCCCTGGGGATTTCTCAGAAGGTTAATAATTGATCTCAAATACATTATCCTAATGTTTTATGCAATTTAGCTAGCAGAATAATAATAATACCATTTAATAGCTTACATTCCCTAGTGACTGTTGGAGTTGTTGGTTTCCATTAAATGAAGTATATTATTACACATAATATTTATTTGTTTGTTCGTTGATTTGCTCGCCTGCTCCCTCTCTGACGGTTAGAGTGACTCTGGGAGGCTATGAAATCTTTAAAAATAAAGCAATAAAGCCAATTCTGGATGAGATATGATTTGCCGTTGGGTTTCTGGCTCCAATTTTCAAGAAGGACACCATTGGCGTATTTTATAAACAAAATGAGTCTATTCCTATATAATGAATTGACCGCTGTAATTGTAATTGTTTTCTAATTGCTTTTAATATTTACTATTTCAATTTCGATGTGATGTCATCCAGAAAGCAACAAAGGGGCTGTAATACTCAGCGGACTAATAAGTTAATTCGATAATATATATTTTCTAAATAAATAAAATAGCTTTGAACACATGGGGAAAAAATCAGTTCTTTATTTTTGCATTAGAATGATCCCGACGTATTAATTTAGGCTCACGTAAAAAAACCTACCCACAGAAGAATTCTAAATATGATTTCAGATATGTATGACTACCTTGCTATTATCTTATTATAGACCACTGTGCTGCCCAGCTCACTCACACAAGCATAAAACTCTGATTTAGTGAGTTTATTAATTTGTTGTTGTTGTTGTTGTTAGTTGCAAAGTTGTGTCTGACCCATTGTGACCCCATGGACAACGTTCCTCCAGGCCTTCCTGTCCTCTACCATCCTCCGGAGTCCATTGAAGCTCACAACGGCTGCTTTGGTGACTCCATCCAGCCACCTCCTTCTCTGCCGTCCCCTTCTTCTTCTTTTGCCCTCCATCGTTCCCAACATGAGGCAGTGTACCGGTTGCGACAGGATCCGTAACCCACCACTGGTACAACTGCAAGTGCATTTAAAAACGCACTTAACACGTCCGCACTCAATGCAAAACTTAAATACAGTCATGAAGTGAATGTAAATAACACTGGCACACACACATCTCCAGAACAAAGCAATATTTAATGTTCCTCTAATAATATAATGCTCTCTAATAAATAATGACAATATACACAATCCAGAAGCCTTCTACTTTAATCCATTTCTGGAAATACTCATTTCCATGAGGACGGCGAATAGGGGCATGTAGTAAAAACACCACTGATGAGAATAACCAACGCTTTGTTCTGGTTTATCTGTTCAAGGTTTAAACGGAGTGAGACGAGAAGCCGTACAAAACATAGAAGAGCTAGTAGAGAGGGATGCAAGGTCTCCCTATTGTGATCACTACTATTGAGCTTAAAAATTACGTGGAGAACTTGTGCTCCTCCAGAATATTTTTTTGAACTACACCTTACACTATTCGTCATCAAAGAATGGCCTCACGGATATGTAGAGGAGAACGCAGCCTGACAAGCATTCTTTATAATCGCAACATTCCAACAATGAGATCAGTAAAACTTCACGGCCCACCTACTTCACGAAGGGTGCTACTATTACTCCATCTCTGCCCTTACATCATGACGGCAAAACATACAAATCGTTGTGGCCCACCAACAGCCAGTGAAGCTGGTAGCAGACTCAGTCAGTGAGGAGGTTGGGGGGGAAGATGGGCCAGTCCTGGAGTCTGGGGAAGGCTCTGATGAGGGCTCTGTGTCGGAGGCAGAGAGGGGGACAGAGCCGTAGACCAGTTATCAGCTGCCTTCGGAGTCGGAGATCAGTGAGGCAGAAGAACAGCTGGAGCCTGTTCCCAGTGTGCGCATGCGCAGAGTTGCCAAACGAAGGGAGCAGCTAAAGAAGAGGGGTCGACTTGGGAGTAAGGCCACAGGTGAACGGTGAATGGCCCCTCCCAGAGGAAATAAAAGAGGAGCGAAAGGGGAGTGGAGTTTGCAGGAGACAATCAGTTCGCTTAATTGGTTGGTGACTCTCGGAGACTCCTGGCCAAGTTCTGCAGATATCGGCCTGGCAGCTCTCCAAGCCAGATAAAGTCTGTGACTGTAAATCCTCCTTTGAAAGACTTTGCTGGAGGTGAATGAGCAGAATTCACTGGAAATTAATAAAAGGGGTTTTTGTCAGCTTGTTTCATGCTCTTGGGAAGTCTCAGTCAGAACAATCCTACCCCCTACCGCCCCCAGGCATTTCGTCTTTCATCTTGACACAGATATTTCTATTTTTTTTTAAAAAGGAACAACAACAATCCCATGGCCAACTCAACTCCCCATCAAGGTCGTGATGTTTTAATTAGCTGTCTTCTACAGGAAAGGGATTTAGAGAAAGATCTTCGATAAATTTATGCAGAATTTATGATAATGCATTCATTAACCTTCCTCAAGTAAGTCTTACAAGCCATAGAGAAGGAAACTGCAGAGGCAATATTATTGAGTATCCTTGTTTTGCTATCGAGACTGCCAAGAGGGGGGAAAAAATCACTGGGAATGTATTTTATGCATGCATGGGGAAGAATACAGAATTAAACTGGACTGGATTTTCACACAATAGCAGAGAAGGAAATATCTGTTTTCTGCTTCGTGAAAATTCAGTCCGGTCTACGTTGTATATTCTGGGTAGAGGGATTTCCTTGAAGAGCAGATTAATTTGCTGCCCCTTGTTGTTCTGATTTCATCTTGGAGAAGAGCTTTCAGTCCAGTGAATTAATTGAACAGAAACAGAGTTGGAAGGGACCTTGTAGGTCATCTAGTCCAACCCCCTGCTCATGCAGGAGACCTGTACTAGGGATTCGAACAGACAAACTGCCGACCTTCCTGATCGACAAGTGTGTACAATATAAGTATAAATAATGATAAACAGTACTCTGATGGTAAATTAATAGTAAATGGTAAAAAAACCAACAGCTCTTGTTTTCTTCCCTTAAGCCTAAAGGACTAAACACAGATGCCAAACAGAATATCAGAGTTGGAAGGGACCTTGGAGGTCTTCTAGTCCAGCCTGCTGCTCAAACAGGAGACCCTGTATCGTACCAGACAAGTGGCTGTCCAATCTCTTCTTAAAAGCCTCCAGTGATGGAATATCCACAACTTCTGGTGGCAAGTCGTCCCACTGGTTAATTGTTCTCACTGTTAGGAAATATCTCTTTAGTTCTAGGTTGCTCCTCTCCTTGATTAGTTTCCATCCATTGCTTCTTGCCTTGCCTTCTTGTGCTTTGGAAAATAGGTCTTCTTCGTGGTTGCCCCTCAAATTTGGAATGCTGCTATCATTTCTCCCTTACTTCTTTTCATTAAACTAGACCTACCCAAGTTCCTGCAACCGTTCTTCCTATGTTTCGGCCTCCAGCCTCCTAATCCTCTTCGTTGCTCTTCTCTGCACTCTTTCTAGAGTCTCCACATCTTTTTTATGATAGGGTGAGCAAAACAGGATGCAGAGTTCTAAGCGTGGATTTCCTTATAAAGCAGTACTAATACTTATAATGCTAATTATAAACTACTAATAAACAGAAACAAACAAATAAATCACTAATACTACAATTAGGTTGTAGTATTGGTGAGGTTGACTCAGCCTTCCATCCTTCCGAGGTGGGTAAAATGAGGACCAAGATTGTTGGGGGCAAGAGGCTGACTCTGTAAACCGCTTAGAGAGGGCTGTAAGAGCCCTGTGAAGTGGTATATAAGTGCTATTGGTAAGTGGGGAAGGAAGGAAGGAAGGAAGGAAGGAAGGAAGGAAGGAAGGAAGGAAGGAAGGAAGGAGGGAGGGAGGGAGGGAGGGAGGGAGGGAGGGAGGGAGGAAGGAAGGAAGGAAGGAAAGACGGATGGACCATGGTTAGAATGCAGCATTGTAGGCTAATTCTGCCAATTGCCAGGAGTTCGATCCTGACTGGCTCAAGATTGACTCAGACTTCCATCCTTCCTAGGTGGGTAAAATGAGGACCCAGATTGTTGGGAGCAAGAGGCTGACTCTGTAAACCTCTTAGAGAGGGCTGTAAAGCACTGTGAAGCGGTATATAAGTGCTATTGGTAAATGTGGAAGGAAGGAAGGAAGGAAGGAAGGAGGGAGGGAGGGAGGGAAGGAAGGAAGGAAGGAAGGAAGGAAGGAAGGAAGGAAGGAAGGAAGGAAGGAAGGAAGGACGGACCATGGTTAGAATGCAGCATTGTAGGCTAATTCTGCCAATTGCCAGGAGTTCGTTCCTGACTGGCTCAAGGTTGACTCAGCCTTCCATCCTTCCAAGGTGGGTAAAATGAGGACCCAGATTGTTGGGGGACAAGAGGCTGACTCTGTAAACCACTTAGAGAGGGCTGTAAAAGGACTGTGAAATGGTACATAAGTCTATTGGTATTAATAGTAAAGCAATCTAAGTTGAAAGAAGTCCTTAAAAAGTCAAACATCCATCCATCCATCCATCCATCCATCCATCCATCCCATCCATCCCATCCATCCCATCCATCCCATATCCTCCACAGTATATGGAAACATTAGAGGATAAAGGCAAAGGCAGGCTAAAAATCTAAATAAATCCCTAAGAAGTATATGAATCTACTATAGTGTAAAACCATCTAGAAAAATATCCCAGAAACTCTAGCTTCTAGCTAGATTTATTGAAGATTCTTGAGTCAACAACGCTGATCCCCAGGGAATCAAGGAATAAATAGGGAGGGCTTGAAGTAAGCAGGCAGGGAGAAGGATAAAGAAGATTTTGTTAAGCTTTAGGGCTGCTGCTGAAATGATTGACAGCTGTCCCCTCTTGGACCAGCAAGCCAGGAGTAGCAGAAAAAGAGCATTAATGGGGCAAATGTTGTCAGAGTTTTTCGTAAGCAGGTGAGAAGGTAATGACAGCTTTGAACACTGCAGGATGCCCACTAATTTGAAAGACATTTTAAAGATGTGGCAAGCTTTTGTCACAGCGCTCTGTATAGAAACTGGGTGAAGCTTCCTCTATGAGAAAGTTTAAAATCCCGCTGTTGCCTTAAATTCTCCTATTGCCAGAAAAGCAGTGGTGAAATCCGCTTACCTTCGCTACCAGTTCGCAAATGTGAGCGCGCGCACCACCTCTGCCCATGCGCAGGACCTTCCGCGCATGCACAGAGAGTCAAAAACGGGATGTGATGGAGCCTCCTTCCTCCCACCGCTACCAGTTCGCCCGAACCGGATCGAACCGGCTGAATTACACCACTGCAGAAAATTGGCTTTTTTTTAAAAAAAACAAACCACGTTAAACTGAGGAGCCGAGGTGGCGCAGTGGTTAGGGTGCAGTACTGCAGGCCACTTCAGCTGACTGCTATCTGCAGTTCGGCGGTTCAAATCTCACCGGCTCAAGGTTGACTCAGCCTTCCATCCTTCCGAGGTGGGTGAAATGAGGACCCAGACTGTGGGGGCGATATGCTGACTCTGTAAATCGCTTAGAGAGGGCTGAAAGCCCTATGAAGCGGTGTATAAGTCTAACTGCTATTGCTATTGACTGTTATCTGCAGTTCAGCGGTTCTAATCTCACTGGCTCAAGGTTGACTCAGCCTTCCATCCTTCCGAGGTGGGTGAAATGAGGACCCAGACTGTGGGGCAATATGCTGACTCTGTAAACCGCTTAGAGAGGGCTGAAAGCCCTATGAAGCGGTAGATAAGTCTAACTGCTATTGCTATTGACTGTTATCTGCAGTTCAGCGGTTCTAATCTCACCGGCTCAAGGTTGACTCAGCCTTCCATCCTTCTGAGGTGGGTGAAATGAGGACCCAGACTGTGGGGGCAATATGCTGACTCTGTAAACTGCTTAGAGAGGGCTGAAAGCCCTATGAAGCGGTATATAAGTCTAACTGCTATTGCTATTGCTATCTTATAAAACAAGCAATTCCGTCTGCCTCCATTGGGCAGCGTGGTGACTGTTAGCCCTGCAAAAGAGCACTATGGTTGGTGAGTCCTTGACTTATAACGGGCTACAACCGAGCTCCGCATTTCTGTGGCTAAGCGAGACAGTTGCTTGCTGAGCTTGGCTCCGTTTTGCAACTGTCCTGGCCATCATTGTTAAATGAACCGCGGCATTTATTATCTAGAGTGTTTGGGGACAGTTGACTTTGGGGTGAAGGTGTCAAATGTTGTCCATTTGATGCAAAGTTTGCTAAACGAAGGTATGTGTTGATTGTCTGCCTTAAATAATGCCTTCCCTTCCCATCACAAGCGATAAAAAAATTCCATCCGATCTAAAGCATCCCCCAAAGGATAATTTTCTGCACACACACACAACTCCAAGTTGTAATCATTTTAACGGTTTGACCTTACTCGATGAGACAGAGCAGGAAAATCAAAAATGCTCAACTTCAAACTTTGGATCCGTTCCACTCTCTGAATCATGCAAAAGCGGAGATTTATTGCAAGTAATTAGCCAAAGAAAATAGCTTAAACTTTGCCCCTCGAAGTTATCAGGAACTTGTCTCATCTACGATTCTGTACAAAAATAATAAAAAAAAGCTATTTACTCCCTGGTGGATTTTCTGCATGTTTGCATCTCCTTGTCACTTCTTTTTTTTAACTAGAGCTTCACCTGGATTTCCTCTTCCCTTTATAAGGGGAAGGGACGTGCTGGCTCAGTGGCTAGGACGCTGAGTTTGTCGATCAGAAAGGTAGGCGGTTCGAATCCCTAGCGCCGCGTAACGGTGTGAGCTCCCGTTACTTGTCCCAGCTTCTGCCAGCCTAGCAGTTCGAAAGCATGTAAAAAAATGCAAGTAAAAAATACCCCCCCCCCCTTGATGGGAAGGTAATAGCGTTTCGTGCCCCTTTGACGTTGAGTCATGCCAGCCACATGACCACGGAAACGTCTTCGGACAGCGCTGGCTCTTCGGCTTTGAAACGGAGATGAGCACCACCCCCTAGAGTCGGGAACGACTAGCACATATGTACGAGGGGAACCTTTACCTATGTTGCTTGTATCTTTACAATTTATATTGTTTTATTTGTTTCCTAGTATGACTTGATTGCTTATTAGTAACCTATGACTATCACTAACTGTTGTATCTTATGATTCTTAATTATGTTATTTTATTTTTCTTTGTACACTGAGAGCATATGCACCAAAGACAAATTCCTTGTGTGTCCAGCCATACTTGGCCAATAATTCTGTTATATTCTATTCTATTCTATTCTATTCTATTCTATTCTGTGAATCCAGCTTTCTCCCATTGACTTTGCTTGTCAGAACCCAGCTGAAAATTTTACCAAGGAGGATGTGATAATTTTTGGATGCTGCAAACCTCATAAATGCATGCTTGAATTTTGATCATGTAGCTGGGGGGGGGGGAGGGTAGCTGCATCACATTCAGCTCGAATAACAGAGTTGGAAGGGACCTTGAAGGCCTTCTAGTCCAACCCTCTGGCCAAGCAGGAGACCCTCTACCAATTCCAGGCAAATGGCTGTCCGTATTTTTTCTGGAAAACCTCTAGGGATGGACCACCCACAGTACTGGGAAGCAAGCCATTCCAATGATTAATTGTTCTCACTGACAGAGAAGGAAGAATAGAACAGAAGAACAGAGTCAGAAGGGACCTTGGAGGTCTTCTAGTCCAACCCCCTGCTTAGGCAGGAAACCCTACACCACTTCAGACAAATGGATATCCAACATCTTCCTAAAAACTTCCAGTGTTGGAGCATTCACAACTTCTGGAGGCAAGTTGTTCCATTGATTAATTGTTCTTACTGTCAGGAAATTTATAATTAGTTCTAAGTTGCTTCTCTCCCTGATTAGTTTCCACCCACTGCTTCTTGTCCTACCCTCAGGTGCCTTGGAGAATAGCTTGACTCCCTCTTCTTTGTGGCAGCCCCTGAGATATTGGAAGACTACTATCATGTCACCCCTAGTCCTTCTTTTGATCAGATAGGAAGCTTTGACTTCACTTTCCCCAGCCCTGCTTAACACATTTGAGCATTTGAGAAGCTGTCAAGTGGTTAAAAATCCAATTTTTCCATTCCTGGGTGAGTTTTGTCCTGTTTTACTATCTTTCTTGCCACAGTGGTTAAGCAAATCACCCCCGTTGTTAAGCTAATAATGGTAGGGGACAGGAAGGCCTGGAGGAACGTGGTTCATGGGGTCGCGATGGGTTGGACATGACTTTGCAATTAACAAGAAGAAGAAGATGATGACTTCAGAAATTTCTTTTGATTAGAGAAGGACGAGAGTCTAGAATCTGCATAGGGAAAATTTCCTACCTACCAAAGCGTGTGATTTTATACGGGGAAGAATTAAGCCGAATAAACTGTGATGGCACAAAATCAACCACCAACCAATCAGTGAATTATAGTCATGCCTTTATTAAGCGTAACTGAGAAAGAAGGCCTTTATTTTCTCTGACTCTGGCTGGTTGAATGTCAGATGACTTTGTTTAGGAAATAAACCAAAGAGAAGTCAACTTTGTTGTTAGTTGTTCCACTCAAAAGTTTCTTTCTGTATCACTGTGGTCCTCTTGAAACTTTTGCAACGTTCAGTGTAAATATATATGTACAAATGTTCAGAAAATTCCCCCAAAATCTAAACCTTCCCCCATATAACTGCATGGATAGCATCTTTCCATTGTTATCTTTGGATTTATCAATCCCATGCTAATAATAAACATGAACCTGAGAATATTCACTTTTACATTCTTTCCTACCTTAAGGATTTTCTTGAACAAAGTTAGGTATGATTTTAAGAGGATTCTTAGCAACAACATTACGCTATAATTTCTTTAGTTTAACCGAGGCTCTCCCTCAGTTGTCAGATTCTATATGTTATCAATAAACTCCCTTTTTTATGACTCCGTAATCCCTTAATTTGGGGTAGAGTCTAGATGGAGCTAAGCATTTACTAGCTGGATGCCCTTCCCGACACCTACGTGGGGTTCACAGCAGATATTATCAATCCCATGCTAATAATAAACATGAAGCTGAGAATATTCACTTTTACATTCTTTCCTACCTTAAGGATTTTCTTGAACAAAGTTAGGTATGATTTTAAGAGGATTCTTAGCAACAACATTACACTATAATTTCTTTAGTTTGACCGAGGCTCTCCCTCAGTTGTCAGATTTTATATGTTATCAATAAACTCCCTTTTTTATGACTCCGTAATCCCTTAATTTGGGGTAGAGTCTAGATGGAGCTAAGCATTTACTAGCTGGATGCCCTTCCCGACACCTACGTGGGGTTCACAGCAGATATTTTCTCTTCGAGCCCTAGGAGAAAAATATCGGCTCATCCTAGGATTGAACTCTCAACCTTTTCAGTGGGAGGCAAGCGTCTTCACCACTAGGCCGCTGCCCCATTCATCTATATGTTATCAATGTCTGCATTTATTTAAACATAAATATTCTGAATGAATAAACACTTCTCTTCTTGGCTTAGGACGCTATGCTCTGAGGTCAGTTTTCAAACGGTGCATATTTCACAGCTTCTGATTTGTCACCAAAGTTCTACTGTCCTTCTTGCTGAATCCTCCTGGGATTTCTTGGATCTATTCAAGAATAGACTTTAATAGGACAGATTTTAACGATCTACGTTCCCGAAATCAATGCAAAAAAAGGTTAACTAATTCACCAAGGGGGATGTCCTTTTATGACCAAGCACTTTCAAGTTTCGAAAACTGCAGCGCAGCCACGTAGCTCCATAAAACCCAAAGTCGTTTTGACATCAAGACTTCTTATGGCCTTTGAACAGCAGTTCGAGGATGGAAGAAAACAGCTTCAATATTCTTGGATAAGTCGTAACTCCTTTCCATACCAATTATTATTTTTTAACGAAATGTTTAACCGCCATTTGCAATCTTTTATCTTTTGGGCCGCTCTAGCGTCGCCAAGACGCCCTGCCACGAAAAGCCCAGAAGAAACTCTCTACTGCCAGAATGTCCCAGCTCAAATGTTTTTTGGGGGGTAACCTCTGAAGTCAACAAAGAAAGTGAAAAAATCGCTTGAACTGGCAACTCAACTTCGATTGCATTATCCAGACCACCACCAGAGGGCAGCAGAAAGACACCGTAAGGGAAAGGTGAAGTCCCTTTGCTGACTCACAG
Organism: Thamnophis sirtalis; assembly: GCF_051295495.1. Classification (NCBI taxonomy): domain Eukaryota; kingdom Metazoa; phylum Chordata; class Lepidosauria; order Squamata; family Natricidae; genus Thamnophis; species Thamnophis sirtalis. Next base: position 78,023,850 of record NW_028261389.1, read on the forward strand.
CGGTCCCGGGGATTTTAACATCCCTTTTCTTGAATCGTTTGGAGAGGTCGCAAAGATAAGACATCCGAGTCAAAAATCACCCAGCTTTGCAACCGGCTGAAAGATTGTGCAATGCAGCTTCTCTGCCCCGCATAGGACGCAAATCCGGAGGTGGGAGGAAAAGCCCATTCAATGAAGCTCCGCCTCAAACCCCCCCCCTTCAACCGAGAGCTATCTTAGGAGTAATTACCCCCGTCCCCGCAAACTACTAGTAATGAATGGGTGGGTTTCTAGCCCTTGTTGCGTCTTCGTTGCCAAGTTCCAAATTCCTAGATTGTTGCCTCCCCCCCTTTTTTAATTGAAGCATCTTAGTGCACCCCCATCTTTTAGGGGGGGGGTGTCAGTTCCCCCTCTCCCCCTGCAAAGGCAGGAATCCCGCAGGACACCCCACCCCCCCATTTCGGATGCAGCGTCTCCTCGGTGCCCAAGTCGAGCGCCCCCGAGCCAACCTATAGATTTCCTGGCTTGGCATTCCCCCAAAGATGCTTTCCCAGCCCCCGCCCCCACCCCCGGCAGGCGCGCACTCCACCAAAACGCCCCCCTCCCCAAATAAAAAGTTCAGCGGAGTTTCTTTTTAATCCCCCAACCAGCAACACCCCCCCCCACAAAAAAAAATATCCAAGAGAGAAAAAATAAAAACTCTGCGCAGCAAAAGCAGAGCGCTCTGCACGCGCTCAGAGAAAAGGGCCCGAAGTAGTGACAGGGGGGGGGGGAGGAGAAAGGAAGAGAGGAGCTCCATCCCTCGGCATGGTTCTTCTCCCCCCCCCGCCCCACCGTCCCGCCAGATCCCCAAAGACCCCCGGCCTTCCTCTTCCCCCTGTGGGGCCGTTGGATGTTCCCCTGGCCCGGCTCAGCTGCTGTTCCTAACGCAGAAGGAAGCGTCCGGTGTCGGAGGGGTTTGGGGGGACACGCAGACCCTCCTGGAAAGTCTCAAAGTTGCTCTGCGGAGGCGAGGAGCCCCCCAAGACACCCCCCTGCCCCGCTTCTCTTCCCCTCCTTTCCCCCCGCGGCCCTTACCTTGTTTGACACACTTCAGCCGGATGGGGTCTTTACAATGCTTGATGACGGCCAAGACATCCCGGATGGTGAGCCCGGCCACGGGGGTCTCGTTGACCTCCAGCAGCAGCTCCTCGGGCACCAACTTCCCGCCGCTCTCGTAGACCACCTTGCCGGCTCTCACCTCCCCCAGGTAGGGGAACTGCCCGTTCTCCGCTCCCCCTTTCAGCTCGAAGCCCAGCTGCCCCTCGGCGTTCCTCACCACGGCGCATTCATGGACGCGGTTGGTCCAGTGGCTTTTTTTCTTCAAGCCCCCCTTGGACATTGCCTTGGGGAGGGGGGCGACGGCTGCCTTCCCTCCCGGCCTCGGGGTGCCCTTGGAGTTCCCTTTGGCGGGGAGGAGGGAGGGTGGGCGAGGAAGGAGGGAAAGAAGGAGGAGGAGGAAGAAGAGAGGAGGAGGCTTTCTGCTGCTGCTGCTGCTCCCCGCCTTAGTCTGGCTGGGCGGCGGATGGGAAGGAGGGAGAGAGAGGGAGGGAGGGAGGGATGGGGGAGGAAGAAGGGATGGGGAGAAGGAAGGAAGGAAGAGGAAGGCGGGGAGGGGGCGAGGAAGGAGGGGAGGAGGAGGAGGAGGAAGAGACGAGGAGGCTGCTGCTCCCCGCCTTTAGTCTGGCTGGGCGGCGGATGGGAATTAGGGAGAGAGAGAGAGAGGGAGGGATGGAGTGGAAGAAGGGATGGGGAAGGAAGGAAGGAGAGAAGGAAGGAAAAGGAAGGGGGGAGGGAGGGGGGAGGCCGGTCCCCCTCGGGCTCGCTCTAGCGGCGGCCGAGGCGGGAGCCGCAAGCCATGGCAGCAGCAGCGGCAGAGAAAGCCCCCGCTGCAGCCCCCCACCCCCGCCGCCGCTGCAGCTCGGATGCTGGGATGCTGGTTTGGCTGGGCGTCTGTCTGTCTGTCTGTCTCTCCCTCTCTCTCTGCCTGCCAGCCAGACTAGTTGCACGGTAAGTGTGGGGCGAGGGTGGGTGGGCTGTGCACGCCTGGAACGGAGGCGGGGGGCGAGCTGGGCTGGCTGAGACGGGCTCTCCGCCGCGTTGACCCGGTAGTGAAGACCGGAGAGAGAGAGAGAAGAGAGGCTGGCTCGCCTGGCAGAGCCACAAAACGGGGAGGCGAGAGAGAAGGCGGAGAGCACAGCCAGCGGTGGGTGGGGAGAGAGGGAAGGAATGGAGGAAGGAGGGAGGAGGAGGAGGAGGAGAAGAAGAAGGGGACGCGCGCTTGGACCCCAGGTTTCTGGCTCCTTCAACGGGGCGCGCCAGGCGGGGAGAGGGATCCGACTTTCTCCCCCCTCCCGCCCTCCCCGTCGCCCCCTCCCCTCTTCTCCTCCCCCCTCCCAACACAGCCCTAGGGGCTTCTTTCCGCGTTGGGGGTGGGGGTGGGTGGGGGGGTCCAGCCGCTGGAAGGAACTCTCTTCAAAAGGGGGGGGGGAGAGAAGCCACTTTCTCCATCACTTTCACTTTCTCTCGCTGTCTGGGATTGAATAAAATAATAATAGGAGAAAAAAATTCCAGTCTCTATTAAACCCCATCAAGCCTCATCGGGCGAAGCTCCTCCAGCATTTATTGGTTGGCTGGTTGGCTTATTTATACTATATAAAATAGTTTTACAGCGTTCTGTATCAGAGTATATGATTAGCTTTTGAAGTTCTCTATTCTACATTGCCTTCCTCCCGGTTTTGACCACGGTAATAGTTGCACTAGCAATTGGAATCATATTAATGGTTCCTATCCCCATTATATTTACACGATGGTCAATACTTTTAAGTTTGATAGTAATTGGTAACTTTGGTTAATTTTTATCCAATACTAGTTTAGGAAAAAAAACAAAAAAAAGAGACTTCTATTTTCTATTTTGGCTTCTGTTTCCTAGCCACTTATAAATTCTATTCCATATTTTGTAAAAATCCAATAGCAGCATTTATTTTATTTGTTTTTTTTAAATTTATTTTATTTATTTTATTTATTTTATTATTTTATTATTTTATTTTGTTTATTTTATTTGTTTTTTATTTTATTTATTATTTTATTTATTATTTTATTTATTTTATTTATTTATTTATTTTATTTATTTTATTTATTTTATTTATTTTATTTATTTTATTTATTTTATTTATTTTATTTATTTTATTTATTTTATTTATTTTATTTGTTTTATTTGTTTTATTTGTTTTTTATTTTATTTATTTTTTATTTTATTTATTTTATTTATTTTATTCATTTTATTTTTTATTTGTTTTATTTGTTTTTTATTTTATTTATTTTTTATTCATCATTTTATTCATTTTATTCATTTTATTCATTTTATTCATTTTATTATTTATTATTTATTATTTTATTTTATTTATTTTATTTATTTCGTCAAGTATGAATTAGATAACAGATATAAGTATAGACATGATTATGAATACGTGAAATGGATAAAAATACAAGGGAATATTAGGACAGGGACAGAAGGCACATTGGTGCACTTATGCACATCCCCTTGCAGACCTCTTAGGAATGGGGTGAGGTCAACCGTAGACAGACTAAGGTTAAAGTTTTGGGGGGTTCAGGGAAGAAACCACAGAGTCAGGTAGAGCATTCCAGGCGTTGACCTCTCTCTTGTTGAAGTCGTATTTTCTGCAATCGAGTTTGGAGCGGTTGACCTTGAGTTTGTATCTATTGTGAGTTTGTGTGTTGTTGTGGTTGAAGTTGAAGTAGTCATTGACAGGTAGGACATTGTAGAAGATAATTTTATGTACTATACTTAGGTCAGATCGAAGATGGTGAAGTTCTAAGTTGTCTAAGGCCAAACTTTCAAGCCTGGTGGCATAAGGGATTCTGTCGCGAGCAGAGGAGTGGAGAACTCTTCTCCTGAAATACCTCTGGATCTGCTCGTTTGTATTAACGTCCGATATGCAGTGCGGGTTCCAAACAGATTAGCTGTATTCGAGAATTGGTCTAGCAAAGGTTTTGCATGCTCTAGTTAGCAGTACAATATTAACAGAGAAGAAGCTACGCAAGATTAGGTTAACAACTCTTAATGCCTTCTTGGCAATGGTGTTAGCTCTGGCACTTAGATCGTTTGAGATGAGTACTCCAAGATCCTTGACCGAGTGAGGTTCATCTACAACGCTGTGTCCAACCAGATTGTATTTGGTGTTCTGATTTTTTTTTTTTTTTTTTGCCAATGTGTAAAACAGAGCATTTGTTGGTTTTAATCTGGATTTCAGTTTTCTTCATGCAGATATAGAGGTAGTCCTCAATTTGCAACTATTCAGCTACAAAACTTTCAAAAATGAAGAAGTAACGCATCTCATAAATGCAATTCCTTAAAAATCAGGGGAGTGAATCCAGCGTATGTAGGCTGGCCTTCCTTGCTTTCTCTCGATAAAAGCTAAAGTCTTCTTCAAATAACAAACTCAACATAAATAAAGACTGTCAAAGTCCTGTCCCATATGTGCTTTTTCAGGAGGCAAGTGAATTTTCTGGTTTTCCTTAGAAGTCGATTCACTGCTCATCCAAGAAGCTTCTTCAGCTCTGACTGGATGGTGGGGAACAGAAGGATTTATACTCCTTGGAGACAGCTGGTCATTTGCATCCTTTTAGGGAGTCATTGAGGCCACTTGGAGGTTTCTTTCTTTCCCTTTGAAGACATTTTGCTTCTCATCCAAGAAGCTTCTTCAGCTCTGACTGGATGGTGGGGAACAGAAGGATTGATATTCCTTGCAGACAGCTGGTCATTTGCATCCTTTTAGAGAGTCGTTGAGGCCACTTGAAGGTTTATCTCTGTCCTCGGGGTCCCCTGTGTGGTGCAAATGGTTCCTGTAGTCTGCAATTTTCCCTTCTGGAAACCCATTCGTACTTCAACACCATTCAAAGGGTCTTCATCTCAAATTGTGTAGCTATAAATCTGTAGAGATTCAGTCCTCCAGGCCATGATTGTCCCAAAGGTGCTTTTTTCAAGAGGCAACTGAACTTTGTTGTTTTTTCTTTTGAAGATGTTTTACTTCTCATCCAAGAAGCTTCTTCAGCTCTGACTGGATGATGGGGGAATGGAAGGATTTAGATTCCTGGCAGACAGCTGGTCATTTCCATCCTTTTAGAGTGTCATTACTGTTAGCAAGCATGAATCATTAGGATTTTATGAATTTTCCAGTACTTATTAAAATATGGGGGCTGACCATAGGAGTATTATGTTTAATATCTCATTTTTTAAAAAGATATATATCTTGACAGTGCAGACTCTGGTTTCTTGTTGTTGTTGTTTTTACAATCTTTTCATTTTAAGACCCATCAATAGCAATATGAGCCCATGTAGGTTATTAATTTGTTACGGATATACTATTTTAGAAAATTACAGTCCAATGATTTTGGTTGTCAGAGGAGCAATAGATAGGAGCCGTTATAAAACCAAGAGAAAGATTAGCTTCTTGGCTGAATGGGAAATGAAGGTTTTACGTCACCGGAGAATTTACCAAATATTCAGTTTAACTCAACAGCAGGAAGTTTTAAAACTCATAGTCAAGCTAAACATTGTCCATCGTGAAATTCTTTAGCTGACAGAATGTCTCTTTGACCAATGTCACACATATTGTTATTTTTCTGCTTGATAGAAATGTTTTATGTTGTTGTTAGTTGTGAAGTCGTGTCCGGCCCATCACAACCCCATTGACCACGTTCCTCCAGGCCTTCCTGTCCTCTACCATCCTCGGGAGTCCATTGAAGCTCACGCTAACTGCTTTGGTGACTCCATCCAGCCACCTCCTTCTCCGCCGTCCCCTTCTTCTTTTGCCCTCCATCATTCCCAGCATGAGGCTCTTCTCCAGGGAGTCCTTCTTCCTTCTCCTTAGGTGGCCAAAGTCTTTGAGTTTCCTCTTCAGGATCTGGCCTTCTGAAGACCAGTCAGGGTTGATCTCCTCTAGAACTGACCGGTTGGATGGCCTTGCAGTCCCCATCTGCGGTGGTCTTGGAGCCCAGGAAAGTAAAATCTGCCACTACCTCCATTTCTTCCCCATCGATTTGCCAGGAATTGAGATGGTTGGGTGCCATGACCTTAATTTTCTAAATGTTGAGTTTCAAGACAAGTTTTTGCACTCTCCTTCTTCATCTGCTAATTTAGAGAGGTGAATTTAGAGAAGAGAGGCGGATGAGGCTCAGTGGTGCTATTTTTCAGAGAAGAATGCTAGATAACTAGAAACTATTCCCTGGTGGGTAATTAATTTATATGAAACTGGCAGAAAGTGTTTAAAAATTGTAATTTTTAAAATTTGTTTTATTATCCAAAGGAGGGGAAATATCAGCTGTGAAGTGCATTCTTACATAATCTCAGCTGAGTTTCCTCTTCAGGATCTGGCCTTCTAAAGAGCAGCCAGGGTTGACCTCCTCTAGGACTGACCGGTTGGATGGCCTTGCAGTCCAAGGGACTCAATGCAGGAGTCTTCTTCTCCAGCACCAGAGTTCAAGGGCCTCCATTCTTTGGCTCTCAGCCTTCCTTATGGTCCAACCTTCACAGCCATCCATTGCAAATGGGAAAACCATCACCTTAACTAGATGCACTTTTGTTGGCAGGGTGATGTCTCTGCTTTTTAGTCTGCTGTCTAGATTTGCCATCGCTTTCCTCCCCAGGAGCAAGCGTCTTTTGATTCCTTGGCTGCAGTCCCCATCTGCGGTGATCTTGGAGCCCAGGAAAATAAAATCTGTCGCTACCTCCATTTCTCCCCCATCTATTTGCCAGGGATTGAGAGGGCCAGATGCCATGGTCTTAGTTTTCATAATGTTGAGTCTCAAGCCAACTTTTGTATTTTCCTCTTTCACCAGCATCAAGAGGCTCTTTAGTTCCTCTTCATTTTGTGCCATTAGAGTGGTAGCATCTGCATAAAGCATAGGAATGTTTCCTAACACCGTGCTAATAAAGTAATCAAACAAAATCATGTTTAAAAAATATTAACAGTTTTTAAAAACCCCAAGTAGATGTGTTGTTGTGTCATCTACAATGGCCGTGTGAGCCACCTCTCTAGGGGGACACAGAGCAATAGCAGTTAGACTTATATACCGCTTCATAGGGCTTTCAGCCCTCTCTAAGCGGTTTACAGAGTCAGCATATCACCCCCAACAACAATCCGGGTCCTCATTTTACCCACCTCGGAAGGATGGAAGGCTGAGTCAACCTTGAGCCGGTGAGATTTGAACAGCCAAACTGCAGAACTGCAGTCAGCTGAAGTAGCCTGCAGTGCTGCATTTAACCACTGCGCCACCTCGGCTCTTCAACCACAACGATTGTCACAACCAATACACAACTACTCAGATCATCCTGGTGTTTTATCACTCCAGCAGAGTGTAAAGTCTTGATCGGAAGTCTTACTTAAGGCAGGATTGAGTTGCTACAGAACTGAAATGATTGTGATAAGGTTTTAAAAGGATTTAGCGACATCCCAGAAGATGCTGTCTTTAAACAGAGGATGCACCTGGATTTCTCTGGGGGTTTACGTGCCAATCAATTTCGTGTCAATCAATTCGTGCCAATCAATTCAGGGTTTTCGTGCCAATCAATTCAATTTAACTCCTTGAGTTAAATTGGACTTACTGTCAAAAAAAGAAGCACACTGAAACATCTGCAAGAAAACCACCAAGTTCAGAGGGCAGCAAGGACCTCACAATCTTCTTCCTCCTCCCTCCCGCAGACCCCACTTCTCTTCTACCACTGATGTCGTTCCCTAGCTGGTCCATGAAACGTCTGCAAGAAAACCACCAAGCTCAGGTGCTTTGGAAAACAAGTTGACCCCCTCTTCTTTGTGGTAGCCTCTCAAATACCTCCCCTAGTCCTTCTTTTCCCAAGATTGCAACCATTCTTTATAAATTCGATCAATTGAAGGGCGTACCACCCTTTAGACAATTATTCTAAAGAGCCGAGGTGGCGCAGTGGTTAAATGCAACACTGCGGGCTACTTCAGCTGACTGCAGTTCTGCAGTTGGGCTGTTCAAATCTCACCGGCTCAGGGTTGACTCAGCCTTCCATCCTTCCGAGGTGGGTAAAATGCGGACCTGGATTGTTGTTGGGGGCAATATGCTGACTCTGTAAACCGCTTAGAGAGGGCTGAAAGCCCTATGAAGCGGTATATAAGTCTAACTGCTATTGCTATTGCTATTCTCAATCCTAGAATGGACTGGATATGCAAATATACTGATTCCTCTCCCGCCCGCCCCCCCATGTGCTATCATGAGTAAGATTAAGGCTGCGCAAAGGTGTTTGTTGTCACTGTCACGCTTGTTAACAACTTTAAACGTAAGCCTACACTTCTTCCTTTCTTAGCCACAGCTTCATTTTAAAAGAATTCGCTGCAGATACCAAAATTCTTTAACAGAGTCTAGGAATGTTTCTGTATTAAAGAGTTAAACAGATGAAAAAGTTCTTTTTTCCCCCCCAGAGAATTAATTCTGGGTTTTTTTTCTGAAGGGGGGGGCAATCATTTATTTATTTGTTTATTTAATTAGCTTTTATGCCGCCCACTCTCAAAGAGACTCAGGGCGGCTTACAGGGAAAATCAAATCACATTTTTATTTTTTATATTCTTTATACATACTACTGTGTGAATGGTGTGGTATCTGCGATACGTTTCAGTATGCATAAACATTGTGTCTTATTACTCCTAAATATAACATTTCATTTCCGTTATTTCATATGTTATCACCTTTCATTTCTGAACCATCTTTCTGTCCTTTGGCATATCTTAACATATTAATATATAATTACTATTATTCCTCTCTATTTCCTATCCCTATTTTAACTTTTTCCCTCCTTCATATTGCTATAATATTCAAAGATGTGTTTTTAACGTTTTTTGTTATCCATATTTCCTTAATTAAATCAGAATTTCATCCTTCGTTTTTGCATTATTCAATATCTCTGTATAGTGTTTTAATACCAATCACAATCATTTATATATTTAAAGTACTTATGCTCTTTCCAATTCTTCAATCCATATAATTCTATTATTAATACACACACACCTTAATAATCACCCATTGTTTAATTCTAACATTTCACTGCTATTCATATTTTTATGCATATACAGTTGTACAGTCATTCAAAATCTAATTTTCCAATTCTTCATATCTATATTAAAATATTATCCTGACATCTATCACACTGCTAAAATAATTATCCAACCTGTATAATTCTAACATTAGTACATATTATTGAAATATATTCTTAAAGATATTCTTTTACTCTATTTTCCTTTATCCATCGCCTCTTACCCACATTCGAACCTTTAATCTTATTTTCCTTTTAGTTTTCCTCCCATATTTAGGACTGCACCATTAAACCCTCTTTCCAAGCGGCCTCCATGTTTCCAGTGTCTTTCTCCCCACTTAGAACTGTACCCAGATGGACATTTCTTCCAACAATTGCACTGGAAGCGACACGAGCTGCGTCCCTGGTCTGCCAGAGAGCAAGTCAAATCTTTAGATAAGAATCTTAAGAATGCTGGCTGGAATCATATTCAGCTAATGCTCCCAGACCATAATTGCTTTTTTCAAAGCTTTTCTTGGTACTACATGGCAATCCGACAAGGCTAGATAGCAACTTTAGATAGTCTAAGTGAGTGTGTGTGTCTGTGTCTGTGTCTGTGTCTGTGTGTGTGTGTGTGTGTGTGTGTAGATTGAATGGAATCTCCAGCTTACTAACTTAAAAATTGCAGCCCAGAATCCAATCAATAATACAATAGCAGATAGTATATATCCCTCCCTCCCCTCACCCTAAATTAAAAAAAAGAGAAAAAATAATACAATAGCAGAGTTGGAAGGGACTTTGGAGGTCTTCTAGTCCAACCCCCGGCCTCGGCTAGAAATCCTATACCGTTTCAGACAAATGGATATCCAACATCCTCTTAAAGACTTCCAGTGTTGGGCATTCACAACTTCTGGAGGCAACTTCTGTTCCACTGATTAATCATTCTAACTGTCAGGAAATTTCTCCTCAGTTCTAAGTAGCTCCTCTCCTTGATTAGTTTCCACCCATTGCTTCTTGTTCTACACTCAGGTGCCTTGGAGAATAGCTTGACTCCCTCTTCTTTGTGGCAACCCCTGAGATATTGGAAGACTGCTATCATGTCTCCCCTGGTCCTTCTTTTCATTAAACTAGACATACCCAGTTCCTGCAACCGTTCCTCATATGTTTTAGCCTCCAGTCCCCTAATCCTCTTTGTTGCTCTTCTCTGCACTCTTTCTAGAGTCTCCACATCTTTTCTACATCGTGGCGACCGAAACTGGATGCAGTATTCCAAGTGTGGCCTTCCCAAGGCTTTGTAAAGTGGTATTAACCCTTCACGTGATCTTGATTCTATCAAGGTTCCATTTTTTTCCAAATAAGGTGATCGTGGTACCGCAACTCTTACAAGACACCACAACCATCGTACTGTAGGAAGTTAGCACCCACCCCTGCCTAGGAAAATGAAATGTTTTAGGAAATTGTTGTGAAATCTCTTGAAAGACTGTTGGCCGGGACTTTGCTGGAGATGAATTCCCTTTAACCTAAATAAAAGAGGTTTTATGGGGACGAGGAGTCGGCTTCGTGCTTTTGGGAAGCCTAGATCAGAACAGGTAGCATTCTACACTGTTCTACCCGTTCTTACTATCATCTTACTTGTCTGAAGAAGCCAGAGCAACATAGATCATCCCTCTCTCTCTCTCTCCCCCTCCCCCGCATCCTGTGCTTGAATGCTGTTAACCTCCAAAGCATTCTTCTAAACATAATCCATCTTCCTGGGAAGTGCGCATATTGAGTGTCCCCAATATGTGTCACTTGGCAACTGGAAAAGGAAGAGCAGAGGCAACATTTGTTGAAAAGCATCCCAAGGACACTAGGAGCAGCCGAAAGAAGCATGCGCCTATCATCAGCAGAAGTATATCGGGGCTCAGAAAGGATGGAGATGGAGCCACACCTCACATCAACAGCAGTTGAGATGAAGCCTTGAGTTGAAATGAGAGAAATGGGGATTCTCAAGTCACAGAAAAAGCCCAAACCCTTTCAACCACCTTCAAATCAGGGCAGGAATGGTTTTAATTCTGCAGGCTTAGCGGTTAAAGTGCAGTATTGCAAGCTAACTCTGCCCACAGCTTGGAGTTCCATCCTGATGGGCTCAAGGTTGACTCAGCCTTCCATCCTTCCGAGGTTGATAAGATGAGGACTCAGATTGTTGAGGGCAATATCTGATTTTGTAAACTGCTTAGAGAGGGCTGTGAAGCACTGTGAAGCAGTATATAAGTACTATTCCTTCCTTCCTTCCTTCCTTCTTTCCTTCCTTCTTCCCTTTCTCATTCTTCCTCCTGGTGGTGCAGTGGTTGGAATACAGTATTGCAGGCTAACTCTTCCCAGAGCCTGGAGTTCGATCCTGATGGGCTCAAGGTTGACTCAGCCTTCCGTCCTTCCGAGGTTGATAAGATGAGGACTCAGATTGTTGAGGGCAATATCTGATTTTGTAAACTGCTTAGAGAGGGCTGTGAAGCACTGTGAAGCAGTATATAAGTACTATTCCTTCCTTCCTTCCTTCCTTCCTTCCTTCCTTCCTTTCTTTCTTTCTTTCTTCCTTCCTTCCTTCCTTTCTTCCTTTCTTCCTTCCTTCCTCCCTCCCTCCCTCCCTCCCTTTCTCATTCTTCCTCCTGGTGGTGCAGTGGTTAGAATGCAATATTGCAGGCTAACTCTTCCCAGAGCCTGGAGTTCGATCCTGATGGGCTCAAGGTTGACTCAGCCTTCCGTCCTTCCGAGGTTGGTAAGAGAAGGACTCAGATTATTGGGGACAATATGCCAAGATTCTAAATCACTTAGAAAGGTTTGTATATAAGGGAGGGAGACAGAGAGAGACAGAGACACAGAGACGGAGAGAGAAGGAAAGAGAGAGAGAGAGAGAGAAAGAGAGACCAACAGAGAGAGAGGGTGGGTAGGGAGGGAAAGAGGGAGGACAGAGAGAGACAGAGACACAGAGATGGAGAGAGAAGGAAAGAGAGAGAGAGAGAGAGAGAAAGAAAGAAAGAAAGAAAGAAAGAAAGAAAGAAAGAAAGAAAGAGAGAGAGACCAACAGAGAGAGTGGGGAGGGAGGGAGGGAGGAAGACAGAGAGAGACAGAGACACGGAGACAGAGAAGGAAAGAGAGAGTGAGAGGAGAAAGAGAGACCACAGAGAGAGAGAGAGAGAGACAGACAGACAGAGACAGAGAGACAGAGACAGAGAGACAGATAGAGAGGAAGACAGAGACACAGAGACAGAGAGAGAAGGAAAGAGAAAGGGAGAGAGAGAAGAGAGAGAGAGAGAGGAAGACAGAATGACAGAGAAAGAGAGAGAAAAACCCAAACCCTCAAGGAGTGTCACAATTCTTTTGAGGAATCCTTTAAAGTTACATGTTGTCCCCTCCACAATCCTTCTCTGTGTAAATAATAAAATGTTGAATGTAGCACAGAGACAAATTTAATTAGGGCACATTTATCTGGGCCAGTCTGTAGTATTGAATGTCAGACTTCATAATGCCTTAAGTGCTATGTTCAAAAGCAAATAAAATAACTTCCCAAATGTTCTGTGTGTAACAAGGCCTTTTTTTTTCTAGGAAAGGAATTGTACTCATTTACAAAACAATCTACAAGTAGCATCTACCAGATAGTAATGCAAAAAAATGGTAAATTTAAAATGTGTGAGAAAAGTTACTGTATATACTCAAGTATAAGCCTAGTTTTTCAGCCCACTTTTTGAGCTGAAAAAAGCCGCCTCGGCTTATACTCGAGTCAGTGAAAAATTTGCCCGAAATGGAGGAGAAAAAGGGGCGGGGCCATGCCGCTGGGTGACGCTCGTGAATGGCCCAGTGCCCCTGAGTTTCCCCTCCCTCTGTGTCAGTTTGCCGCACAGCGCGCACCGCACCATCCCCCTTCCTCACGTTCTAATGTAATGCAGGGCTGTCTTACGATTCCCCTTCCTCCCCCTCCTGCCGCTCTGCAACGATGTCCCACCTCCTCCTTGTTATGGCAAGCAGCCACATAGCGATGTCCCACCTCCTCTGGTACAGTGATCCAATGATAGGAATCACTGTGCCGTGTGTCATAGGAGGCGGGACATCATCATCACAGCGGGACATCAGCATCATGAGGTGAGTGAAGTATTTCATTGAATACACCGGTATTGTGTGATAATAATTTGTTATGCAGAGCAAATTTTTACAATGGCTACTGTATATTTAATGGGCACAGGCAGGCTGTATATGTTATTCAATGGGCAATGGCATTATTGGTATCTATTTTTATTTTTGAAATTTATCGGTAGCTGCTGCATTTCCCACCCTTGGCTTATACTCGAGTCAATAACTTTTCCAGTTTTTTGTGGTAAAATTAGGTGCCTCGGCTTATATTCGGGTCGGCCTATACTCGAGTATATACGGTACTGGTTTTTTTCCCCACTGGAGATACAATGGGATCTTTCCATAAGCAAAGTGTATGTTTCTTCAATCACAATTATTCGTCCTGGATGTATCTCAGGCATTACAGCAGTGGCCAAAATTGTGGCAACCTTTTTGGTAAAAGTGTATTTTGGAGGTTTGATGGCTAAAAACACCACTTCTATTTGGGAGTATTACCACAAAATTAGATATAAATGGAAAGATAATTTAATCAAGAATATAATGCAACCAAGTTTGTTCAATTATCTGTATTCTATGAAAAGTTATAGATCGGAAGCCACCCAACAATAAAACCCACTTAATAGAAGCAATCCTTCAATCTTGGTTTCACATTATAAAAGCTGTAGAATTAAAAGACTTGGTTCACTCCCGGAGAAGTCATTGTAAAGCCGTAATTCATACTAAAGGTTACCTAACTAAGTATTAACTGACATGGTGATAATTTTTGTGTATCCCATTTTATCTACATGTTTCCCTTTTCTTCTTTATAACTGCTAATCTAATAGCAAATCCTTCATACAAGTTATTCCATTACATTCTTGATTAAATTATCTTTCCATTGATATCTAATTTTATGGTCCTGCTGCAATAAAAAGTTAGCCATCAAGCCTCAAAAATGCACTTTCCCCCCCAAAATGTTTCCACAATTTTGACTACTACTGTAGTAGCACATTTTCAATATGATATAATACAATAGCAGAGTTGAAAGGGATCTTGGAGGTCTTCTAGTCCAACCCCCTGCCTAGGCAGGAAACCCTATACCTTTTCAGACAAATGGCTATCCAGCATCTTCTTAAAGCAGTGTTTCTCAACCTTGGCAACTTGAAGATGTCTGGACTTCAACTCCCAGAATTCCCCAGCCAGTTGGCTGGGGAATTCTGGGAGTTGAAGTCCAGACATCTTCAAGTTGCCAAGGTTGAGAAACACTGTCTTAAAGACTTCCAGTGTTGGGACTTTCACAACCCCTGGAGGAAAGTTGTCCCACTGATTCATTGTTCTAACTGTCAGGTTAGAACATCCAAAAGTCTATTTAGAGCATCCCAAAGTCTATTCATCAACGAAAAGTAAATTTCTGTCCAAGACATATTACTGTAATAGTGTTTTCCTTGGCTACCGCCTGTCAATCATTCTCAGCCTGAGTTACTTAATTCATTTCAAAATATTAATGACCCCGATTAAAAGCAGTGAGGTGATGGAAATCCTTTGGTGAAATAATGGATGACTAGTGGAAGGAGAGAAAATAACTAAGATTGAGATCCATGGCGTGCCATTCTTCATTCCGCACAGAATTACGGCATACAAATTTGCTCGAGTTTTTGCTCCCTGCTATTAAGATTCCCTTTATTTCTGCATAATTATACAACTACATAATTTAAGAAGGGATGGGATAACCGTTTGTCTGAAGTGGTGTAGGGTTTTCCTGCCTAAGCAGGGGGGTTGGACTAGAAGACCTCCAAGGTCCCTTCCAGTTCTGTTGTTCTAGATTTCTACATTTGCCAGCAGCAGGGACGTGCAGTCACTAGAGGCAGGGGAGGCGTGGCCTCACCAGTCATGAGGAAAAGGAAAGAATTTTAAAGAATTTTTTAAAAATAATTAAAGCCAAGGTAGTTGCTACCAGATTCACAGTGACTTGGAACAGTGCTTAGTGTTAACTATAGGAGGAGGCTAGAGAAATAGGGGCCTCCTGTGCATAAGCAATTTTTTGCCTTTTAAGAGTTAAGCAAGGGTTAACAAGCAAAAAATTTCGTATGCAAAGGAGGCACGTGTTCTCTCGCCTCCTGTAGAGGGCATTTTTAGAGGCTTTTTAGAGTTCTCTGGGAGCAACTAGCTCAGTCTGACTCAGAGCTCTAGCCTTTCATGAGGGCAGGGCAGGCAGAAGCAGAGTGAAATCGTCTCTGAAACAGCTGGAAAAAGGTGCGTGTGTGGGGAGGGGGGAGGAATTCAAAAAGTTTGATCGGAAGGCAGCAGGGGAAGGGAGGGTTATGGCAGAGGAGCTGTTTTCAAGCCTTTGGAAAATATATCCAATCCAACTTCTGTGTTTGTGTTTGTTTGAGAGTGAGTGAGAGAGGGATCCAATTTCTCTGTGTGCGTGTGTCTGTTTGAGAGAGGGGGGAGGGAGGGAGAGAGGGAGGAAGGAGGGGGAGGGAGAAGAAAAAAAATGGGAAAACTTATTTTGCAAGGGGGGAAAATGCTGTCACTTTAAATCGGAATGCCTGGCTGTGGAATTCTGGGAGTTGAAGTTCCCAAGTCTAAAAAGTGCCTCACCAGCCATAAAGCTGATCGCACATCACTGGCCAGCAGAGAAGCAAAGGGGATGGGCCTTGCCACGCCTTAACCCTCCGGGTCATTCCAAATCAAGTTTACTTTTAGCGCTACAGTTTCATTTGAGTTATAAATTTCATTGTTATAAATGGGCTTACCATGCCTGGACACCATTCACTTCCTATCTATCCCCAGGGACAGAGGTGGGTTTCACAGGAGTTTACTACCGGTTCACCCTGCGCGTGCGTGCTCACTTTGTCAGTGCACGCACCTTCTACCCATGTGCGCAGCCTTCCATGCATGTGCTTTGCTCTCGCGGGCAGCTTGCATGCATGCGCACCGCATCGAAAGCGTGGCTAAATAGAATGGCACAATTTGCTGATACCAGTTCGCCCAAACCAGTCCGAACTGTTGCAGAAAATGACAGGCGTTAGACTTCTCAGGATACAGGGAAAGTTTATTTGGCAGCCAGGTTCAGAAAGCTAGCAAAATGGCTTAGCATTGCAAGTTCTGAACAACCTTAATTATCGAAGCACGCATTCTTATACATTCCCAAAAGCATTGCAACACGGAAATACTCAACACATTTCTTAGTGGTTACCTTGAGGAGAAAACCTTATAAGGAGATGGGACCTTACTTCTCCTTTTGTTTCAGGTATGGCTTACGTGTTATTAACGAACTTTAATTGAACTTTGTGGTTTGGACTTTTAACACAAGTAGGGACGTTGGCAAGAACATCCTGTGGTTAGTGAATGGGGACACTTCCTTTAAGTAACTTCTAACTGTCCCTGTTATTCTATTGCAAGTTCCAACTCTTGTCTATGTGACTTTTAATATAGAAGTAAAGGGGTTTTAAGAGGCTGTCCAGCCTGACCCAGTAGGTTTCACACTTAATGTCCAAATCTCACTTTACAGCTGCTTTAGAACTGTGCCCACTGCCCAGCTGATCTTTGAGTTTCCAGCGTGCACAAAGACCAGCTGGCCAGCATGTATGTGTGTGCTGGAAACCAGGAGAGCATCTGGCAATGGTGTGCGTGCCCACAGAGAGCACTTTGCGTGTCACCTCTGGCAGATGTGCCATAGATTCGTCATCATATACCTATGAGGTCCCTTCCAACTCTGTTAATCTGTATTTGTATCTATTTGCAGAGTACGGCACACAAAGAATTTCAAAGAGTGGTATTAACCACAACCCCAAGGCCTTTCCTGCATGGTTTTAATATCATTTCACAGGAGGATGTAGTGTCCTAAAAAAGGGGTTTATCTGATTGGATGTTGCTCCCCAGGCTAAAATGGAATAATGTGTTCTGACCTAGGATTCCCCTAAAAACATGAAGAAGATTCCTAGTCCTGACAAAACCCCTTTTATTCAACGAATGTGAATTCCTCTCATTCCCATTCAGCAAAGGCCTGGCAAACAGTCTTTCAAAGGAGTATTTATGACCACAGACCTTATCTATCTTGGAAAGATGCCATGTAAATATTTTCCAAACACAGTGCGGTGCAAGGAAAGTCTGGGCACAGAGTCTCGGAGATTCACGGACAGATCTTTACACTCCTGATATGAATCGAACGAACACATTGTTTCCTGCAAAAGCCCACTCCCCTTTCGCTCCCCTTTTATTTCCTCTGGGCCATTTAATGTCCACCTGTGACTTTACTCCCAAGTCTACTCTGATTTCTGAGCTGTTCTTTTGTTCTGGCAGCTCTGCGCATGCGCACACTGGGAACAGGCTCCAGCTGTTCCTCTGCCTCACTGCTGTCTAGTTCCGTAGGCACCTGATCACTGCCAGATGGTCTCGGCCCCGTCTCAGCCTCCAACGCAGATCCCTCGTCCGAGCCTTCCCCAGCCTCCAGGACTGGCCCATGCTCCTCCCCATCTCCCCCGCTGTACGACTCTGCTTCCGGCTGTGATGGACAATGACGGGCCACAACATAATATAAGCTTTTATTTGCTCCGTCATAAACTGCTTCTGAAATCAAAGCTGCCTTGCATTTCTTTCTTTCTTTCTTTCTTTCTTTCTTTCTTTCTTTCTTTCTTTCTTTCTTTCTTTCTTTCATTCATTCTTTCTTTCTTTCTCTCTCTCTCTCTTTCTCTTTCTTTCTCTCTCTCTCTCTTTCTTTCTTTCTTTCTCTCTCTCTCTTTCTCTTTCTTTCTCTCTCTCTCTCTTTCTGTCTTTCTTTCTTTCTTTCTCTCTCTTTCTGTCTTTCTTTCTCTCTCTCTCTCTCTCTTTTTCTTTCTTTCTTTCTTTCTTTCTTTCTTTCTTTCTCTCTTTCTCTTTCTTTCTTTCTCTCTCTCTTTCTCTTTCTTTCTTTCTTTCTTTCTTTCTTTCTCTCTCTCTCTCTCTCTCTCTCTCTCTCTCTTTCTTTCTTTCTGAAATAGAATTCTGCAACGGGGAAAGCGTGAGAATGAAATACGTCTCCCTCCCAACCTACCCGGTGATCAATTGCCTGCCTTATTGAAAAGGGTACACAATAAATACAATATCTGTCATGCACCTATAAATCACTCCCCGTGGCTTCTACCTCTTTCTCTTCCAATGAAGTCTTCAAATGAATTTTTTTGTCTCACCCGCCGAAGCCTCCCTCCCTCCCTCCCTCCCTGATTGTCAAAAGGAAAGAAGGAAAAGGAAGGGAATAAATCTCGGGTACAGTACAGCTCCCAGTTTTAGGAGACAGCTGAGTTTGGGTGTTTATCAGATATTAATTTTACGGCTGAGGATGTGAGCTGCCGTATCTCTTGCATACAGATGATTTTCCCTTGACCTACTTCATCAGACTGGTGAGAGCAAGGACTTCTTCAGTAACTTATATCGCTTTTTTTCTGGCAATTATTCTTCCAAAATTTACTACATTTTCTCCTGGCCGGGAGACTTTCAAAAGGGATGAATGGATTAAATTCAAGTGACCAATTTCTCTTGGCAAGCGCTGTTGTGTTCCACCAGTGGCCAGCGGAGCTGGCAACAGACTCAGAGAGTGAGAAGGTTGGGGAGGAAGATGGGCCAGTCCTGGAGTCTGGGGAAGGCTCGGACGAGGCCTCTGTGTCGGAGGCAGAGAGGGGGCCAGAGCCGTAGGCCAGTTATCAGCTGCCTTCAGAGTCAGACATCACTGAGGCAGAAGAACAGCTGGAGCCTGTTCCCAGTGTGCATATGCACAGAGTTGCCAGAGGAAGGGAACAGCTAAAGAACAGGGGTCGACTTGGGAGGAAGGCCACAGGTGGACGGTGAATGGCCCCTCCCAGAGGAGATAAAAGAGGAGTGAAAGGGGAGTGGAGTTTGCAGGAGACAATCAGTTCGCTTAATTGGTTTGTGACTCTAGAAGGAGAGCGAAGAATTTAATATCACACAAAGTGGGGTTAACCACTTGGTGAGCAATTGTGTTGTCTCTTTCCTGGCCCCTCGGTCCTTGTGAATGGGTGCGCCACGGTTTTTATTTCAGCCGTCAAGCCTTCTCACTTCTATGGCCTGACATCCTCCGTGATTGACTGTGGTTTTGACCTCAGAACAGCTTTCTCTGTTAAGTCCCTGCTTTATGTATTCAGGAAAACTCCTCACTTTTTCAATAAATTGCCTGCAATCTCCTAGCCTTGATTAGGTGCTAATGCTCTCTGTCTCTCTGCCTCTGTCTCTGCCTCTGTCTCTGTCTCTCTCCCTCCTCCCTCCATCCCTCCCTCCCCCTCCCCATCTCCCTCTCTCTTTCCCTCCATCCCCCTTCTCTCTCTCCCCATCTCCCCATCCTTCCTTCTCTCTTTTCCTCTCCCTCCCTTGCTCCTTCCCCCTATCTATCTATCTATCTATCTATCTATCTATCTATCTATCTATCTATCAATCATCCATCCATCCATCCATCCATCCATAATCTCTCTCTCTCTCCTCCCTTCCCCATTTCCCCCTCTCTTTCCCTCCCTCCCCCTTCTCTCTCTCCCCCAATTCCCCCTCCCTCCTTCTCTCCCTCTCCCTCCCTTGTTCCTTCCTTCCCTCCCTCCCTCCCTCCCTCCCTATCTATCTATCTATCTATCTATCATCCATCCATCCATCCATCCATCCATCCATCCATCCATCCATCCATAATCTCTCTCTCCTCTCTTCCCCATCTCCCCCTCTCATTCCCTCCCTCCCCTTCTCTCTCTCCCCCATTTCCCGCTCCCTCCTTCTCTCCCTCTCCCCCCTTGCTCCCTCCTTGTCTGTCTGTCTATCTATCTATCTATCTATCTATCTATCTATCTATCTATCTATCATCCATCCATCCATAATCTCTCTCTCCCACTCTCTCTCTTTCTCATCTATCTATCATCTATCCATACATTCATCATCTCTCTCTCTGAGTGTGTGTGTTTCATCTATCTATCATCTTTCACCAGTCTATCTATCAATCAATCTATCTATCTATCTGTCTGTCTAACTATCTATCATACATCCATCATCTCTCCCTCTCTCTCCCTCTGTTTCATCTATCTGTCATCTATCATCATCTCTCTCTCTCTCTCTCTCTCTCTCTCCCTCTCTCCTATCATCAATCTATTATCATCATCTATATCTATGTATCTATCATCTCTTTATATCTGTCTGTTTATATCATCTATCTATCTCAATCATCTGTCTCTATCTATTATTTATCTATCATCTATCCCCCCCCCCTCTTCTAAACCAAGTATCTTCTTTTAATCTTCCTGTATCGTTAAGGAAAATGGGATATACACTAACGGAATTTGGAAGCTGAGAACAAGCCTAACTTGTTCCTATGAAGGGCATGGGTAATATTCATAGCATCTTTCATGGGCATTCTATAAGAGCCGAGGTGGCGCAGTGGTTAAATGCAGCACTGCAGGCTACTTCAGCTGACTGCAGTTCAGCAGTTCGGCGGTTCAAATCTCACCGGCTCAAGGTTGACTCAGCCTTCCATCCTTCCGAGGTGGGTAAAATGAGGACCCGAATTGTTGTTGGGGGCGATATGCTGACTCTGTAAACTGCTTAGAGAGGGCTGAAAGCCCTATGAAGCGGTATATAAGTCTAACTGCTATTGCTATTGCTATTGCTATTTGCTGTTCATGGACAAATCCCTCCGAATCGTATTTTGGACATCTGTGATAGCAATAATCTATGATGTCAATTAACGTTTCAAAGAACTAACGTGCCACTCTATTAAATGCACATTTCATTATATTGCCACAAGGAATTGCAGTATTTTAAAAATATACTGTAAGAAATTGAATGAAAATAAGGCCCACTCTGGAGACTTTAGTTTGAAAATAAAAGAATAATTCTGAATATAGATTGATTCCAACAATCATATCGGGGCCAAGGAAATTACACCAAAGTGACCTTGAAAAAGAGTTCAACTGGAAAGATTTTTTTAAAAATTAAAGTCAAAAAGATAAGACAGTTCTCCTAATCTTTAAAGTAAATGAAAATGCATTATTTGCAGGGGGGAAATATCTGAATGCAAAACTTTCATGTTTTGCATTAAGATAGACAGTGGGATAACCACTTCCCCTACCTTGCTTCAGAGCAGGGCTCACCAATAGCAATAGCAATAGCAGTTAGACTTATATACCGCTTCATAGGGCTTTCAGCCCTCTCTAAGCGGTTTACAGAGTCAGCATATTGCCCCCAACAACAATCCGGGTCCTCATTTCACCCACCTCAGAAGGATGGAAGGCTGAGTCAACCCTGAGCCAGTGAGATTTGAACAGCTGAACTGCAGAACTGCAGTCAGCTGAAGTAGCCTGCAGTGCTGCATTTAACCACTGCACCACCTCGGCTCACCAACTTTTCGGACCTCAGGGACCACTAAATTCAGAATTTTAAATCCTGCAGACCACTAATATGATCTGCCTAATGACTGGCTGGATGGGCGTGGCTAGGTGGTCATGTGACTGGGCGGGCGTGGCCAACTTTATGTCATTCACGTCAAGGGGCGCCTCGCCAGCCGCTACTCGCTCCTCCCCTCCCAGCCCCTCCTCGCCTGCCCGCCCAGGCTCCTTAGGGCCCCAACAGGAAGCATTTGCTGGAGCTAAGCAGCCACCAGGAGAAAGAGTTGGCAAAACAGCTCAGTTCAAATTGGATCTGGCCGAGAAGGAGGCTCAGCAGAAGCACCTCACTGAGGACTACCAGCATAGGTTTTCCAAGCAGAGGGAAGACCTGCGGGAGTGCAAGGCCAGGTACCGGCGCCTGGAGGCTCAGCGGGCTGAGATGGTCAGCCAGTTCCAGGCCATGATGGGGTCCCACTGGAACGAGGCCCTCCAGCTCTTCGCCACCAGCGGCTCTTCCCTCCAGCCTTCGCCCAAAGCCCCCCACCAGGAGGCTGAAGCAGACCCCAAGTTGGAATTTCTGCCCCCCTCTGATCCCCACAAAAAGACCCCGAAGGGGGAGACTCTCTGCAGCAACACAAGCGTTCATTGCACGTATCCGTCCCAGGGGGCGTAGTTTGAGGACCCCTGATTGAGTGCAATATAAAAAATGCAAATAATTTTTCTGCGGACCGCCAAAATTTTCTCGTTGACCCCCAGTTGGTGACCGCTGCTATAGACCACTCATCAATGGAATGAACATTTGGTGTGTTTTTTTCCTTTTCTCAGGGGATTCTATTTCCTCACGATCCTTCTGTCGATAAAGTCAGATGATTCTGTACCTAAAAGCAACTTGAAGCAAATGCAGGGTCTTTAAAAGTGAGGCTTTTAAAAATGCTCCACAACGGTGTTTCTCTTTCTTTCAAATGTGAACTGAAGCCTTCACTATCACGCTGTTGAGCAAGAACAACCCTCCTCGGCTGTGCTTTGCTCTTTCACTCAACAGTCACAAATGGAACGAGCCGTGAAAAAACCTTTCCTATGGATGCTTACTTTTTTTAATAAAAAAAGGTTTCTGCCCACTTCATCTTCTCAAATAGCAATAGCAATAGCAATAGCAGTTAGACTTATATACCGCTTCATAGGGCTTTCAGCCCTCTCTAAGCGGTTTACAGAGTCAGCATATCGCCCCCAACAACAATCCGGGTCCTCATTTTACCCACCTCGGAAGGATGGAAGGCTGAGTCAACCTTGAGCCGGTGAGATTTGAACAGCCGAACTGCAGAACTGCAGTCAGCTGAAGTAGCCTGCAGTGCTGCATTTAACCACTGCGCCACCTCGAGCATCAGCAGTTGATGTTCTGCTTACAGAACCCGATCTATCTCAACAACGGTCCCCATCGTGCCTGAACTGAATTTTCTAGTCTCCCCTATTTGAAATTCTCCGAGTCCTGTTAATCGAGCAGAGAGAAGGCAGCGTTTCATATTTCTGTCCATTCTTTCGTTATAATTATTGTGCACAATTCAGGCTACATTTTTTTCCTCCTGTTAGAAGAGACGAAAGAACTCAAGATCCAAACAGATATACAACGGATCTGGTTGAGTAACTATTTTAGTTTGAGTATTCTGCCTAAAGCAGTCCATAGCAGTTAGGCTTATATACCGCTTCATGGGGCTTTCAGCCCTCTCTAAGCGGTTTACAGAGTCAGCATATCGCCCCCACAGTCTGGGTCCTCATTTCACCCACCTCGGAAGGATGGAAGGCTGAGTCAACCCTGAGCCGGTGAGATTTGAACAGCCGAACTGCAGATAACAGTCAGCTGAAGTGGCCTGCAGTACTGCACCCTAACCACTGCGCCACCTCGGCTCCATACGTATAATTAGAATAGGATAGGATAGGATAGGATAGGATAGGATAGGATAGGATAGGATAGGATAGGATAGGATAGGATAGGATAGGATAGGATAGGATAGGACAGGACAGGACAGGACAGGACAGGACAATAGAATAGAATAGAATAGAATAGAATAGAATAGAAATAGAATAGAATAGAATAGAATAGAATAGAATAGAATAGAATAGAAATAGAATAGAATAGAATATAAAATAAATAGAATAGAATAGAATAGAATAGAATAGAATAGAATAGAAATAGAATAGAATAGAATAGAATAGAATAGAATAGAAATAGAATAGAATAGAATAGAAATAGAAATAGAAATAGAATAGAAATAGAATAGAATAGAAATAAATAGAATAGAAATAGAATAGAATAGAAATAGAAATAGAATAGAATAGAATAGAATAGAAATAGAATAGAATAGAAATAGAATAGAATAGAATAGAAATAGAATAGAAATAGAAATAGAATAGAATAGAATAGAATAGAATAGAATAGAAATAGAAATAGAAATAGAATAGAATAGAATAGAATAGAGTGCACAATAGAATAGAGTAGAATAGAGTAGAGTAACATCATCCCCACTCCAGGGGAAGGATACAATACAATCCCCATTTCCTCCTGATCAGCTGGGATTTGGGAGGTAGAGAATAGATGGGGGTGAGACCAGTCAGAGGTGGTATTTACCAGTTCTCCGAATTACTCATTATTTCCTCTACAGATTCTCCAGAACTGGTCAGAACCAGCTGTATACCACCTCTGATTGCAATTGATATTCTAGGTTTGAATTCAGATCCCTGGAACTCATTATAATCTAAGGTACCAGGCTGAGAAAACTATATATATATATATATATATATATATATATATATATATATATATATATATATATATATATATATATATATATATATATATATATATATATATATATATATATATATATATATATATATATATATATATATATATTTTAAAAAACCAGTGTATATTTGATTGTAATATTCAGAGGTAAAAGATTAGATTTGATATGAGTTCTGGCTGAAGGAACAGCAGGAAACCAGCCTACCCTAACTACTATCCAGGAAATTAAATTGGGTTTGTTTTTTTTCCTGGAAGGAAAGGCACAACTCTTTGTTAAACAATTTGCAAGGTCTTTGCAAAAGATCCTACTGTATTTGCTTAGGCAGCTGTATCTTCCCTGGGTTTGTTTATATCTCTTCAGCTAGTCAGCACTGGAGTGTGATAAAATATTCAACACTTTCCCCTCGCCACACAATTAGCCATGGGTAGCCTTCCTTCGGTTTCCAGCTATTGTATAACAAAGCTACAATAAAGTTGCTTTTTCTACATTTCTGTGTAAATATTTACTGGCTGCAAAAAGGGGGAAAAAAACACGCCACATCTACAACATAACTGTGGAAATAATTCCTGGAAATTTACAATAGAGGCTAAAAGCTGATAGATGAGTACAGTCGGGCATTATCTCCCAATGACTAAAATATCAATATTCTTAATGAGCGTGATTAATTTTCTTTAAGGGTTTTTCCCCCCAGGTCCTGATTACCTTAAGGACCCCACAAGAAAAATGTTGAGACAATGACAGTAAATGTTAACTATATAAAAGAAGAGAAGAGAAGATAGAATAGAATAGAAAAAAGAAGAGAAGAGAGAAAATAATTAGCATGGAATAGAGAAAATGAATAGAATAGAAGAGAATAGGAAAGAGAAAATGAATAGAATAGAGAATAGAATAGAATAGAATAGAAAAAAGAAGAGAAGCGAAGACAGAAAATGGTTAGCATGGAATAGAGAAAATGAATAGAAGAGAAGAGAAGAGAAAAGAGAAAATGAATAGAATAGAATAGAGAATAGAATAGAATAGAAAAAAGAAGAGAAGACAGAAAATGGTTTGCATGGAATAGAGAAAATGAATAGAATAGAAGAGAATAGAATAGAAAAGAGAAAATGAATAGAAGAGAATAGAATAGAAAAGAGAAAAATGAATAGAATAGAAGAGAATAGAAATAAGAAAAGAGAAAATGAATAGAATAGAGAATAGAATAGAATAGAAAAAAGAATAGAAGAGAGAAAATAATTAGCATGGAATAGAGAAAAATGAATAGAAGAGAAAGAGAATAGAAAAGAGAAAATGAATAGAATAGAATAGAGAATAGAATAGAATAGAATTCTTTATTAGCCAAGTTCAATTGGACACACAAGGTAGAGGATAGGAAGGCCTGGAGGAACATTGTCCATAGAGTCGCAATTGATCGGACACAACTTCACAACTATCAACAACAACTGCATATGGTTGTGGGTCTTGTTCAACATTCTGTGGGGTTGAGTGGGGCTAATTTCTGAAGAAAAATATGGGTATTCCTCAGCTTACAACTTCATCAAACTTACAACGGCACTGAAAATCTGAGTTATTACCAGTTCTTTTTAAAAAGCCTCCAGTGACGGAGCATTCATAACTTCTGGAGGCAATTTCTGTTCCACTGATTAATTGTTCTCACTGTCAGGAAATTTCTTCTTTGTTCTAAGTTGCTTCTCTCCTTGAGTAGTTTCCACCCATGGCTTCTTGTTCTGTCTTCAGGTGCCTTGGAAAATAGTTTGACACCCTCTTCTTTGTGGAAACCTCTGAGATATTGGAAGACTGCTATCATGTCTCCCCTAGTCCTCCTTTTCATTAAACTAGACATATCCAGTTCCTGCAACTGTTCTTCATATGTTTTAGCCTCCAGTCCCCTAATCCTCTTGGTTGCTCTTCTCTGCACTCTTTCTAGAGTCTCCACATCTTTTTTTTACATCGTGGCAACCAAAACTGAATGCAGGATTCCAAGTGTGGCCTTAGGTAAAGGTTCACCTCGCAAATATGTGCTAGTCATTCCCAACTCTAGGGGGCGGTGCTCATCTCCGTTTCAAAGCCGAACAGCCAGCTCTGTCCGAAGATGTCTCTGTGATCATGTGGCTGGCATAACTTAACACCTAAGGCGCATAGAACGCTGTTACCTTCCCACCAAAGGTGGTTCCTATTTTTCTACTTGCATTTTTTTACATCCTTTCGAACTGCTAGGTTGGCAGAAGCTGGGACAAGGAACGGGAGCTCACCCCGTTACGCAGCGCTAGGGATTCGAACCGCCGAACTGCCGACCTTTCTGATTGACAAGTTCAGCCTCTTAGCCACTGAGCCACCGCGTCCTTTTAGTGTGACCTTCCAAGGCTTTATAAAGGGGTATAATCCTGACCTGCTGAGCTATAGGAACCCCAGTGAAGCCTGCTTAAAACTCCTGATGTTAGTTTTATGAGATTTTTGCAAACCCCAAAGTTGTACAATCCAACATCTCCGCGTTCTGAGCTTTTGGGAAATCATTCCTAAAAGGAACTTAACAGGGAAACTTGAGAACACTCTAACACAAATCTTCTGGAAACAAAAGTATGTATGTGTAGCCGATATATTTCATTTTTTGAAAACCAGCTCCTCAAACGGGAGAGAAAGTAAAGGATTTGCAGAACTCAAAGGGGGGTGAAGCTATTTTCACCTCCCTACAACCTCGGCCATTGTTTAACACACAAAAGAGTCGCATGTTGCTTGCAGTTCTGCTGATTCTGTCATTGTCTCAAGACACCAGCTGAGTGTTGCGTTGGTGTGTGTGTGTGTGTGTGTTGTGTTTTTGTTGTTGTCCGAGATGGTTAGGGGTGTGTGTGTGTGAAAAAGGAGGCTTTTGTGAGTCCACCGTACCATCGTAACGCAGTAACTTCGCTTTTTTCGCTGGGTCCATAGGAATCCAATTGTACGTCCAGGACTCAGCCTGTACAATGGCACGATTGAATCCTCTTGAATGCTCCCTTGCTCCGTTTGTTCTCGGGCTCTGAAAAAAACCAGAGAATCAAGTGGTTTCTAATTCGGTGGCTGCAAAAATGACACACTCCACAACCGGACAGCAAGATAACTGGTAGCCATTTGGCCGAGTTCCCAAGAGCCGCCAATGAGAACCCAACAGAGCCAACAGCTGATAAAACCCCCTCCGTCGCTGGAACATCAACAAGCCAAGACTTCAGAGGTTCCAAGGAGTCTTTTTTTTGCAGTTCACAACTTTTCAGTGGAACTTTACAGGTTAACTGGATGCCGCTGTCTCTCAAATGGAAGGGCGGGAAACAAGGATGCAGGGTGGGAGACGGAAAGAAAATATTCGATCGGGCTCAAGGGACCAGGTCTGCCCATGAAGGTCCAATTAATCACTGATTAATCGCTAAAAGCCTATGCACACAGGGATCTTCTCAATGAATAGAATACAGAATACAGAATACAGAATACAGAAAACAGAAAACAGAATACAGAATACAGAATACAGAATACAGAATACAGAATAAAGAATACAGAATACAGAATACAGAATACAGAATACAGAATATAGAATATAGAATTCAGAATAGAATATAGAATATAGAATATAGAATATAGAATATAGAATATAGAATATAGAATATAGAATATAGAATTCAGAATAGAATATAGAATATAGAATATAGAATATAGAATATAGAATATAGAATATAGAATATAGAATATAGAATATAGAATATAGAATATAGAATATAGAATATAGAATATAGAATATAGAATATAGAATATAGAATATAGAATTCAGAATAGAATATAGAATATAGAATATAGAATATAGAATATAGAATATAGAATATAGAATATAGAATATAGAATATAGATATAGAATATAGAATATAGAATATAGAATATAGAATATAGAATTCAGAATTCAGAATTCAGAATTCAGAATAGAATATAGAATATAGAATATAGAATATAGAATATAGAATATAGAATATAGAATATAGAATATAGAATATAGAATATAGAATTTAGAATTTAGAATTTAGAATTTAGAATTTAGAATTTAGAATATAGAATACAGAATACAGATACAGAATACAGAATATAGAATACAGAATACAGAATACAGAATACAGAATATAAAATAAGAGTGGAATAAATAGAATATAGAATTCAGAATAAGAGTGGAATAGAATATAGAATGCAGAATACAAATGGAATAGAATAGAATGGAATGTAGAGTATAGAGTATAGAGTATATAGAGTATAGAATACAGAATACAGAATACAGAATACAGAATACAGAATATAGAATATAGAATATAAAATTGAGAATGGAATATAGAATATAGAATATAAAATTCAGAATAGAATATAAAATATAGAATATAGAATATAGAATACAGAATACAGAATACAGAATACAGAATACAGAATACAGAATACAGAATACAGAATACAGAATATAGAATATAGAATTCAGAATAGAATATAGAATATAGAATATAGAATTCAGAATAGAATATAGAATATAGAATATAGAATATAGAATATAGAATATAGAATATAGAATATAGAATATAGAATATAGAATATAGAATATAGAATATAGAATATAGAATATAGAATATAGAATATAGAATATAGAATATAGAATATAGAATATAGAATAGAATACAGGATACAGAATACAGAATAAAATATAGAATAAGAGTGGAATAGAATAGAATATAGAATGCAGAATACAGAATACAGAATAAGAGTGAAATAGAATAGAATATAGAATACAGAATACAGAATAAGAGTGGAATGGAATAGCATGGAACAGAACGGAACAGAACAGAATAGAATAAAGAGAGTTGGAAGGGATCTTGGAGGTCTTCTAGTCCACCCCCCTGCTCAGGCAGAAAGCTCTATACCACTTCAAACAAGTGACTGTCCAATCTTTTCTTTAAAACTTCCAGTATTTTTCTTTTCTCAAATTTCTTAATTTGTTGACTTTCCTTGCTAACACCCCAGACATTCAGCGGGTGTTTGGCAGCGATGGGCAGTGGGTTAGACTAGAAGACCTCCAAGGTCCCTTCTAGCCCTATGATGCTATGACACTTCCTCTGCTTTTACTGCACTTACTTCAAAAAGTGAGTGGTGCGGTGGAGTGCTAGAGGTGGAGCTCTCGCCTCACCATCAGGAGGCTGTGAGTTCGATCCTTGGTAGAGGCAGATATTTCTCTCTCTGGGCACAATGAGAATATACCTGCTTGAACAAAACTCCGCAATGGAAACATGAAGGGCATCCGGCCAGTAAAACCCTTTGCTAGCTCCATATCCACCCCGCAAGGGATTATGGGGTCATTAAAGAGGATGATGATTTTGAGGGGCAAAGTCAACCTTCCTAGGTAAATGTGATAGGAAGCACAAGTTGATTGGCTGACTGTACGATATTGAAAGGCTACAGAAGGTCTCAAAGTACACCATCGTTTTAGCTGCTCGATCCACCAGGCAATTCTTCCAAAGTTTCTTTCTCTGACCCTTAAGCCTCGGGGGGCTCTTGCCTCTCTTCTCTGATGGTTTCCTAGGCAACATCTCTTCCCTTGTCCCCCAAGATGGTCCACGCATTCCAGGACATCCTCCTGGGGATTTCACTCTGGCAGAAGCATAATAATGCAGAGACGGTGTCGCAGCAGTGATACTGAGCAGGTGTCCTGACTGTCTACAAGCCAAATTTGGGGAATTAGGTACATCCAGAGTTTCGGCGGGTGCATATAAATCAGGAGCGAGACTAAAAAGCCAGGGCGCTGTCAACTTTTGATTTGAAAAATCCCTCTGTCCCGTGACTCTAGGAGTGGAAGATTCAAAAAGACGGAGGATGAATTATAGAGTAAAGCAAAAACTAACTGCAGAAATCTCCTTTGGCAAGGGACCCAGTTGCTTGTGTCTTAGAGATGAAGTAGTTACTCAGGGAAGTGTAGGATTTGGGTACAGCTAGTCTAGGGATAAGAATGACTAGATAGTGGTAATCCAGCATTTGAGGAGCTGCCAGAAAGAAGGGGGGGGCAACTATTTTCTAAAGGGCTTAAAGGAAAGGTTAGAAGCAATGGATGTAAATTAATCAAGGAGACAATCAACCTATTCTATTCTATTTTATTCTATTCTATTCTCTGCTCTGTTAGTCTAGTCTAGTCTTTCATTTAAAAACATTGATGGAGCAGACCTCTACTGACTGCTTTAATTCCTGAAGCAATAGAATAGATAGATATAGATATAGATATAGATATAGATATAGATATAGATATAGATATAGATATAGATATAGATATAGATATAGATATAGATATAGATATAGATATAGATATAGATATAGATATAGATATAGATATAGATATAGATACAGATACAGATACAGATACAGATACAGATATATAAATATAGATATAGACAGACAAACAGACAGATAGATAGATGGATAGAGATAGATAGATAGATAGATAGATAGATAGATAGATAGATAGATAGATAGATAGATAGATAGATAGATAGATAGAGATAGATAGATATAGACAGACAGACAGACGGACAGACAGACAGATAGATAGAGATAGAGATAGAGATGATAGATAGATAGATAGATAGATAGATAGATAGATAGATAGATAGATAGATAGATAGATAGATAGATAGATAGATAGATAGATAGATAGCAATAGCAATAGCAATAGCAGTAGACTTATATACCGCTTCATAGGCCTTTCAGGCCTCTCTAAGCGGTTTACAGAGAGTCAGCATATTGCCCCCAACAATCTGGGTCCTCATTTTACCCACCTCGGAAGGATGGAAGGCTGAGTCAACCCTGAGCCGGTGAGATTTGAACCGCTGACCTGCTGATCTAGCAGTAGCCTGCAGTGCTGCATTTTAACCACTGCGCCACCTTGGCTCTAGATAGATTAGATAGATAGATAGATAGATAGATAGATAGATAGATAGATAGATTAGATTAGATTAGATAGATAGATAGATAGATAGATAGATAGATAGATAGATAGATAGATAGATAGATTAGATAGATAGATAGATTAGATTAGATAGATTAGATTAGATTAGATTAGATTAGATTAGATTAGATTAGATTAGATTGATAGATAGATAGATAGATAGATAGATAGATAGATAGATAGATAGATAGATAGATAGATAGATAGATAGATAGATAGATATGCTGGTCTTGTTGTATTTGGGTCTATTCCTGTGCAAAATTAGGATTGTCTTGGGAATGTTTCGACGAGGTCTCACTCGCCATCTTCAGGCTGATGTTTTCCGATTCGTGCTTGTGCGAGTTTTAACTCTCGCATATCATATTTAGACCCCACCCATCTCTCTGCTGGGCCTAAAGTGAATGATCAATTGTTGCTTTTACCCAATGAGCAAATAACTTGCCTCTCAGATCAGTCCCTGCAGATGGTGCCACCCAGACAACCTTGGGGTGCTCCCAAAAAGGGCTAATCTGGGGCGAGACCCCTGTTAATAATAGTTGGGTGGGGAAATCAGAAAGAGATTACAGGCTGAAAATTGGAAGTTTTTTTTTTTAAAAAGTCTGAGAAATGCTCTTGCATTGTTGCCTGGAAATACGAGCGGGTCCATAGAAAGCTCAACCGTGACTTATAAAGGAGAGCTTATAGCAGTTAGACTTAGACTTAGACTTATATACCGCTTCATAGGGCTTTCAGCCCTCTCTAAGCGGTTTACAGAGTCAGCATATTGCCCCCAACAACAATCCGGGTCCTCATTTCACCCACCTCGGAAGGATGGAAGGCTGAGTCAACCTTGAGCCGGTGAGATTAGAACCGCTGAACTGCAGATAGCAGTCAGCTGAAGTGGCCTGCAGTACTGCACCCTAACCACTGCGCCACCTCGGCTATCAAAGCTCAGAGACTGAATTTAAAATTGTTCAGATTTGGTGCCAAAATGGAAGCACAGTTCGAAGGATCTGCTGTTTTGGGAGGGAAAAAGCATTTAAGAATTAGGTTATTATCGCAACGGAATCTCCCTCCCTCCCCTGCTCCGATTTTTACCCCTTCCAAATTCCATTCGCCAGGGGAAATGAACCTTATCACACAGCCTAACCTGTTTTTCCAATAGCTGCGACGGCCTCTCGAGAGTGTCAAATAAATAAGTTACCATTCCCTGCGTGTAGCCAGCCACACAGCTTACCAAGATCTTTTCTCATTTCTCAGATTTTTTAAAAACGGTGTTGTGTTGGGTAGGATATTTTCTTCTCCCCTTGTTAAACACTTTTATTAGTTTATAATATAGCATGCAAAGAAAACCCAAAAGTATCTTTAATTGAGGACATGAGGGAGTCCCCTCTGTGGAAGACCCATTGACTGCTACACCAGGTGGGTTAACAAGCGACAGTGGTGTTCTGACCCAACTCCCCAGACACAACAAACCCTCTGAAGTGAACTCAAAGATTCCTTTATTTGGAACGCCGGCAGCCCCCGCAAAAAGTTTCTCTCTCACCGCAGGCTAACAAGTCGGTCCAGCAGGGAGATGAATAGTTGTCTGCCACATCTATTCATCTCCGCCCCCTGCCTTTGATCCCCAATGCTAGGGTGGGGCTTCGCTAGCAGTGGTGTCTCTTCCTTCCCAAGGACCGGCCCATAGATTTCCACTGCTCTCCTCTCCTCTGCCACAGCTATTCATCTCTGCCCCTGCCTTTTATCCCCAGAGCTAGGGTAGGGCTTCGCTAGCAGCGGTGGCTCTTCTGTCCCAAGGACCGGCCCATAGATTTCCACTGCTCTCCTCTCCTCTGCCACATCTATTCATCTCCACCCCCTGCCTTTGATCCCCAGAGCTAGGGTGGGGCTTCGCTAGCAGCGGTGGCTCTTCTGTCCCAAGGACTGGCCCATGGATTTCCACTGCTCTCCTTTCCTCTACCACATCTATTCATCTCCGCCCTCTGCCTTTTATCCCCAGAGCTAGGGTGGGGCTTCGCTAGCAGCAGTGGCTCTTCTGTCCCCAGGACCAGCCCATGGATTTCCACTGTTCTCCTCTCCTCTGCCTTCTGTGCATCCATGAGCCAAGCTTTGGACCCAGCTGTTCTTCCTCTTCCTCATTAGCCACCTCCAGACCTCGGGGCTGTTGAGTCTCCAACTGAGGGCTGACAGAAGGCCCAGGTTCCGCCTCTCTCTCTTTCTCTGTGTCACTCTCTCTGTCTCTCTCTTTCTCTCTCTCTCTCTCTTTCTCTCTGCCAGCTTCATTCCCTCTTCCCCTCGAAGCTCTCAGGTTGCCTTGCTGCTGTTCCTCACTCCCACACCACCACCACCACCACCTCTTCTTCTTCTTCCTCCTCCTCCTCCTCCTTCTCCTCCTCCTCCTCCTCC
Source organism: Thamnophis sirtalis (assembly GCF_051295495.1). NCBI lineage: Eukaryota > Metazoa > Chordata > Lepidosauria > Squamata > Natricidae > Thamnophis > Thamnophis sirtalis. Next base: position 78,057,531 of record NW_028261389.1, read on the forward strand.
TCCTCCTCCTCCTCCTCCTCCTCCTCCTCCTCCTCCTCCTCCTCCTCCTGTGATTCGGCTGCAGCCGACAGGCCACAACAAATGGCTTAGCTCCAAGACTTAAAAAATAATGTCCATGAAGCCATGGGAGGTGTCGGAGAAACTGACATTATAAATAAGCTGCTGCAGATATAAAAAAAAATCAATCCCCGTATTGCCAAGAGATGCCCAACTGCTTTAAAACAACTTCATTGTAGCGTAGAGTAAAGATCTTTACCCAACTGGGCTGCATCAAGCCTTTGGATAGCTTCTGCCAAATTCATGCTGGTAGCTGGGTAGCCTCAACTGCCCTCTGTAAATACAACGTGAGATCCATCCAATTCTTGCAATTTCATCGCTCTGTTTCTTTTCTCCACCTTTCCCGCAGCTGAGTGGACATTTTGACTTCTGCCGAAGCCAAAAAAAAATATCGTGCTCTGTTGTCATAATCCACATTCCTGGCTTGAAAAATGATAGCTCCCAATGTCATCCCTCACGCACATCCCTAATTGAGAATGAACAGAATGCTGACCCATGGCTTTGTGTTGTAGGAAGGAAAATCCATCTGTTTCGGTTCCAAGCCTGGGAGCAAGACGCTGGAAATGACATGGGAGGAAAGAAATTTTACTGATGAACAGAACCACACCAGGTTTTGTCGTTCTGGGTCAGCTGAACATGTCTGAATAGGCCTTTAGGAGATTGTGCAATCTAGTGAGATCTGGGTCTTCTGCAAAATGGTAGTGGGTTAATCCCAGGGGTGAAATCCAGCTGGTTCTGACAGGCTCTGGAGAACCGGTAGCAGAAATTTTGAGTAGTTCAGAGAACCGGTAGCAGAAATTTTGAGTAGTTCAGAGAACTGGTAGTGAAAATTTTGAGTAGTTCGGAGAACCGGTAGTGGAAATTTTGAGCAGTTTGGAGAACTGGTAGCAGAAATTTTGAGTAGATCGGAGAACTGGTAGCAGAAATTTTGAGTAGTTCAGAGAACTGGTAGTGAAAATTTTGAGTAGTTCGGAGAACCGGTAGTGGAAATTTTGAGTAGTTCAGAGAACTGGTAGTGGAAATTTTGAGCAGTTTGGAGAACCGGTAGTGGAAATTTTGAGCAGTTTGGAGAACTGGTAGCAGAAATTTTGAGTAGATCGGAGAACTGGTAGTGAAAAGTTTGAGAAGTTTGGAGAACCGGTTGTGGAAACTTTGAGTAGTTCAGAGAACTGGTAGCAGAAATTTTGAGTAGTTCAGAGAACTGGTAGTGGAAATTTTGAGCAGTTTGGAGAACTGGTAGCAGAAATTTTGAGTAGTTCAGAGAACTGGTAGTGAAAATTTTGAGTAGTTCGGAGAACCGGTAGTGGAAACTTTGAGTAGTTCAGAGAACTGGTAGCAGAAATTTTGAGTAGTTCAGAGAACTGGTAGTGAAAATTTTGAGTAGTTCGGAGAACCGGTAGTGGAAATTTTGAGCAGTTTGGAGAACTGGTAGCAGAAATTTTGAGTAGATCGGAGAACTGGTAGCAGAAATTTTGAGTAGTTCAGAGAACTGGTAGTGGAAATTTTGAGCAGTTTGGAAAACCGGTAGCAGAAATTTTGAGTAGTTCAGAGAACTGGTAGTGAAAATTTTGAGTAGTTCGGAGAACCGGTAGTGGAAATTTTGAGCAGTTTGGAGAACTGGTAGCAGAAATTTTGAGTAGATCGGAGAACTGGTAGCAGAAATTTTGAGTAGTTCAGAGAACTGGTAGTGAAAATTTTGAGTAGTTCGGAGAACCGGTAGTGGAAATTTTGAGTAGTTCAGAGAACTGGTAGTGGAAATTTTGAGCAGTTTGGAGAACTGGTAGCAGAAATTTTGAGTAGTTCGGAGAACCGGTAGTGAAAAGTTTGAGAAGTTTGGAGAACCGGTTGTGGAAACTTTGAGTAGTTCAGAGAACTGGTAGCAGAAATTTTGAGTAGTTCAGAGAACTGGTAGTGAAAATTTTGAGTAGTTCAGAGAACCGGTAGCAGAAATTTTGAGTAGTTCAGAGAACTGGTAGTGAAAATTTTGAGTAGTTCGGAGAACCGGTAGTGGAAATTTTGAGCAGTTTGGAGAACTGGTAGCAGAAATTTTGAGTAGATCGGAGAACTGGTAGCAGAAATTTTGAGTAGTTCAGAGAACTGGTAGTGAAAATTTTGAGTAGTTCGGAGAACCGGTAGTGGAAATTTTGAGTAGTTCAGAGAACTGGTAGTGGAAATTTTGAGCAGTTTGGAGAACTGGTAGCAGAAATTTTGAGTAGTTCGGAGAACCGGTAGTGAAAAGTTTGAGAAGTTTGGAGAACCGGTTGTGGAAACTTTGAGTAGTTCAGAGAACTGGTAGCAGAAATTTTGAGTAGTTCAGAGAACTGGTAGTGGAAATTTTGAGCAGTTTGGAGAACTGGTAGCAGAAATTTTGAGTAGTTCAGAGAACTGGTAGTGAAAATTTTGAGTAGTTCGGAGAACCGGTAGTGGAAACTTTGAGTAGTTCAGAGAACTGGTAGCAGAAATTTTGAGTAGTTCAGAGAACTGGTAGTGAAAATTTTGAGTAGTTCGGAGAACCGGTAGTGGAAATTTTGAGCAGTTTGGAGAACTGGTAGCAGAAATTTTGAGTAGATCGGAGAACTGGTAGCAGAAATTTTGAGTAGTTCAGAGAACTGGTAGTGGAAATTTTGAGCAGTTTGGAAAACCGGTAGCAGAAATTTTGAGTAGTTCAGAGAACTGGTAGTGAAAATTTTGAGTAGTTCGGAGAACTGGTAGTGGAAATTTTGAGCAGTTTGGAGAACTGGTAGCAGAAATTTTGAGTAGATCGGAGAACTGGTAGCAGAAATTTTGAGTAGTTCAGAGAACTGGTAGTGAAAATTTTGAGTAGTTCGGAGAACCGGTAGTGGAAATTTTGAGTAGTTCAGAGAACTGGTAGTGGAAATTTTGAGCAGTTTGGAGAACTGGTAGCAGAAATTTTGAGTAGTTCGGAGAACCGGTAGTGAAAAGTTTGAGAAGTTTGGAGAACCGGTTGTGGAAACTTTGAGTAGTTCAGAGAACTGGTAGCAGAAATTTTGAGTAGTTCAGAGAACTGGTAGTGAAAATTTTGAGTAGTTCGGAGAACCGGTAGTGGAAATTTTGAGTAGTTCAGAGAACTGGTAGTGGAAATTTTGAGCAGTTTGGAGAACTGGTAGCAGAAATTTTGAGTAGTTCGGAGAACCGGTAGTGAAAAGTTTGAGAAGTTTGGAGAACCGGTTGTGGAAACTTTGAGTAGTTCAGAGAACTGGTAGCAGAAATTTTGAGTAGTTCAGAGAATTGGTAGCAGAAATTTTGAGAAGTTCAGAGAACTGGTAACGAAAATTTTGAGTAGTTCAGAGAACCAGTAGTGGAAATTTTGAGTAGTTCAGAAAACCATTAGTGAAAATTTTGAGGAGTTTGGAGAACCGGTAGTGGAAATTTTGAGTAATTTCAAAAACCGGTAGCGGAAATTTTGAGTAGTACAGAGAACTGGCAAATGCCACTTCTGGCTGGCCCCAGAATGGGGTGGGAATGGAGATTTTGCAGTATCCTTCCCCTTGCCACTCCCATAGAACAGGTAGTAAAAAAAATTGAATATCACCACTGGTTAATCCTATTATGTCCTGAAAGATCATGTCCTATTCTTCTTAATCCCGTCATCCTGGAGCTGAAGATCTTTTGTTTTGTGGCTCAGTCTTTCTTAATGGCCACAAAATATCTTGTCATACCCCCGTCAGAACCTGAATCTGCAGGAGAAGACGATCTGGAAGCTGAGCCGACAGAGATTGAAGGGGCGACTTTATTGGCTGTGGAGGAAAATGGGGAAGGGCAGGGCCAGTTAGGACAAGCAATTTCAGGATTTGAACAGCTGGTAGACAGGGAGGAACAGAGGAACGATGAGCGTGAGAGCCAGAGCTCAGGCGACGAGCAAGGACCACCCACTCCTGATCCAAGAGCGTGGAGAGTGGAGAGAAGGTGTGAACACAGACTGAGCCAGCTAGAAGGGAGGAGAGTGCCCCGCCCATCTTCACAAGGCACACCTGGGGACCGAGATGAAAGGAGATGCCGGTGGGAGGGGCATTTGTCAGGAAGAAGCGTTGAATCTGTGGTGCCTCGTGTGCACTTGCTGATGCCTGAGAATTACTGTGCTCCGTTTTGTGGGATTTTCCCAGTTTGCCTGCTTCACTGAACTTCTTCCTTGGTTACTATTGTTTATCACCTTGCTAACTGGACTTCTTGCCTTGGTTACTGCTTTGCTAACCTTGATTGCTGGACTATTTGCAGCCAGAGGCTGCTGAAGGTACTTGTGAGAACTTTGCTCGAGGACTTTTAATAAACTTGGGGACACTTGGCTGCAATAAAGGGGAGTTACACCTGTTCTCTGGCTGTGTTGCTTTTGTGCCACTCCCTGGGTCGTCACATACCTGTTGCGGGAGAGAGGGGTGCTATTAAGAAAGACTGTGTCTGGACTATATACAAAATAAATACGGGACCAAGAAATTCCAGTTAGCCTATGCTTAAGATCAGAAATGATTTAAATTGTTTAAAGTTAGTTCAGCTAGAAGAAGCTAAGCTCAATGCAGAATGTCATTAATTTCTTTATTTCTTTTTTTCCCCAATAGATTTTAGACTGTGTTTGTTAAAAATCCATACCGTGTACAGGTTCTGGGAAGGAGGGGGGGGGGAAGGAGGGGGAGTGGGGGTGGAGGGAGGGAGGGGCACAAAGACAAAAAAAATTGTACTTCGATGTTTTAATGATTGACGAATGATGAAATATTTGTGTTTTAAAAGAAATAAAACCTTTGAATATTGAAAAAGCAAAAAAAAAAAAGACTGTGTCTGCTTTCTATCTTTAAGAGTACATTTCTCCATTAATATAATATATAACATTCTGCCTTTTTAATATTTCATTCTTCTAAGAGGGCGGGGGGGACCTGGCTTCCCACAACATGCAATTAGACTTTTGCATATATAAGGTAAAATTAAAGATTCCTCTCGCACATATGTGCTAGTCGTTCCTGACTCTAGGGGCCAGTGCTCATCTCCGTTTCAAAGCCGAAGAGCCAGCGCTGTCCGAAGACATCTCTGTGGTCATGTGGCCGGTGTAACTCAACGCCAAAGGCGCATGGAACGCTGTTCCCTTCCCACCAGAGGTGGTTCCTATTTTTCTACTTGCATTTTTACGTGCTTTCGAACTGCTAGGTTGGCAGAAGCTGGGACAAGTCACGGGAGCTCACTCCATTAGGGATTCGAACCGCTGAACTGCCAACCTTTCGATGGACAAGCTCAGCGTCTTAGCCACTGAGCCACCCCATCCCTTTTTGCATATATACAATTGCACATTCCCCCCCACCTCATTGCATTCCTGCATTGTTTTGATTAGGAAGGGGGATTTATTTTTTGGTTCATGCCACCTAGGATTAATTTTAAAAAGGGAGTTAAAAGGAAAACCTCCAGATCACGCAATAACGGGGGATCCGTTTAATTAGCCGAGTTTCTTATTAAACTCTCACGGATTCTTTTCTTGAGACCAAGTGATTTATAGCTTTGCATTTTTATCCTCCCTGCAGAAAAACTTGCTTACGGAAGTTTTCGGGAGTAAAGATTTCAAGCCTTTGGTCAAATACTTTTAATACTCTCCTGAAAAGCTTGTAGATAGTTCTCAAGTGTATTTTTTTACGGCTACAGCTTAAAACTTTTTAACTTCAACACGTTGGAGGAAAAAAGAATCCTGTGCAATGTGCAATAAAGCAAAACACTTGACACAAGTCTTTGCTAGACACATATGTTTATGGACGTACCAGATTTTATAGCATTTGCTCTCCGAAAAAGTGACTGAAGATGTTTATGTGCTCATCATTTCTAAAGGAACTTTAATGTTATTAAACTAAATTAAAATGGGAGAGTCGTTCTTGTATTCCAAAGCCCACGTCCTTTGATTGAGATGGATTTAGCTCTTATCCTGGAATAAAGAGCTTCATTAATTTTAATCTTCTTTCCCTTAAAGTTTGCTACATGCTCCTTGAACGGAAAGTGCCTCCATTCTGCTTTTCACATTTCCTAACATTCAATCTTTTTACTGGACCTTTTCATTCTCTGAATTCCACAGATTGGAGTGGCTGAAAAGATTAGAATGAGGAGAGAAATCTGTTCCTATCAATTGTATATACTTAGATCTCAACCCAATCCATTACCTTCCACATCAAACAACATTCTATGAAATCCTCCTCCTCCTCCTCCTCCTCCTCCTCCTCCTCCTCCTCCTCCTCCTCCTTCACAAAGTTGTGTCAGACCCACTGTGACCCCATGGACAATGTTCCTCCAGGCCTTCCTGTCCTTTACCAACCTCTGGAGTCCATTGAAGCTGCCAACTGCTTCGGTGACTCCATCCAGCCACCTCCTTCTCTGCCGTCCCCTTCTTCTTCTTTTGCCCTCCATCGTTCCCAGCATGAGGCTTTTCTCCAGGGAGTCCTTTTCTCATCAGGTGGCCAAAGTCTTTGAGTTTCAGAAGATGATAGATAGATAGATGATAGAAAGATAGATAGATAGATAGATAGATAGATAGATAGATAGATAGATGATAGATAGATAGATAATAAATAGATAGATAATAATAGATAGACAGACAGACAGACAGACAGACAGACAGACAGACAGACAGACAGACAGACAGATAGATAGATTCATTCAGTGACTCCATCCAGCCACCTCCTTCTCTGCCGTCCCCTTCTTCTTCTTTTGCCCTCCATCTTTCCCAGCATGAGGCTTTTTCTCCAGGGAGTCCTTCCTTCTCATCAGGTGGCCAAAGTCTTTGAGTTTCAGAAGATGATGGATAGATAGATAGATAGATAGATAGATAGATAGATAGATAGATAGATAGATAATAAATAGATAGATAGATAATAATAGATAGATAGATAGATAGATAGATAGATAGATAGATAGATACATAGACAGACAGACAGACAGACAGACAGACACAGACAGACAGACAGACAGACAGACAGACAGACAGATAGATTCATTCAGTGACTCCATCCAGCCACCTCCTTCTCTGCCGTCCCCTTCTTCTTCTTTTGCCCTCCATCGTTCCCAGCATGAGGCTCTTCTCCAGGGAGTCCTTCCTTCTCATCAGGTGGCCAAAGTCTTTGAGTTTCCTCTTCAGGATCTGGCCTTCTAAAGAGCAGCCAGGGTTGATCTCCTCTAGGACTGACCGGTTGGATGGCCTTGCAGTCCAAGGGACTCAATGCAGGAGTCTTCTCCTCCAGCACCAGAGTTCAAAGGCCTCCATTTTTTGGCGCCCAGCCTTCCTTATGGTCCAATTTTCACAGCCATCCATTGCAACTGGGAAAATCAGAGCCTTGACTAGACGCACTTTTGTTGGCAGAGTGATGTCTCTACTTTTTAATATGCTGTGTAGATTTGCCATATTTTTCCTCCGCAGGAGCAATTTCTTGGCTGCAGTCCCCCATCTGCAGTGATCTTGATCTAGGGACTTATCATTCTCCTATTTTCAACTCCCACAACTTACAATCCAAATAATGATACATTGAAATGCTTTAAAATGTCAGCAACGCTTTCTGTTTTGGGGTTCAAAGATCACCTTTGGAATATTGCAGCCAGTTTTGGTCGCCACAATTTAAACAAAGATGTGGAGACTCTAGAAAGAATGCAGAGAAGAGCAACAAAGAAGATTAGGGGACTGGAGGTCAAAACAAATGAAGAACGGTTGCAGGAACTGGGGATGTCTAATTTAATGGGAAAAGGACTAGGGGGTGACATGATAGCAGTGTTCCAATATTGAGGTGCTGTCATAGAGAGGAAGGGGTCAAGCTATTTTCCAAAGCACCAGAAGGCAGGACAAGAAACAATGGATAGAAATTAATAAAGAAGTGAACCAATCTAGAACTAAGGAGAAATTTTCTCAGAGTGAGAACAATTAATCAGTGGAATGAGTTGCCTCCAGAAGTTGTGTATTCTCCATCACTGGAGGGTTTTAAGAAGAGATCAGACAGCCAGTCTGAAATGGTCTACGGCAGGGGTTGGACTAGAAGACCTCCAAGGTCCCTTCCAATTCTGTTATTCTGTTATGCTGCCTTCCTTCCTTCCTTCCTTCCTTCCTTCCTTCCTTCCTTCCTTCCTTCCTTCCTTCCTTCCTTCCTTCCTTCCTTCTCCATCACTGGATGATTTTAAGAAGAGATTTGACAACCATTTTCCTGAAATAGCATAAGGTCTCCTGCTTGATCATGGGGTTGGACTAGAAGACCTCCAAGGTCCCTGCCAACTCTGTTATTCCGAGGTGGCACAGTGGTTAAAGGCAGCACTGCAGGCTACTACAGCTGACTGCAGTTCTGCAGTTCGGCTGTTCAAATCTCACCGGCTCAGGGTTGACTCAGCCTTCCATCCTTCCGAGGTGGGTAAAATGAGGACCCGGATTGTTGTTGGGGGCGATATTCTATCTCTGTAAACTGCTTAGAGAGGGCTAAAAGACCTATGAAGCGGCATATAAGTCTAACTGCTATTGCTATTGCTATTGTTATGCTGTTTTCCTTCCTTCCTTCCTTCCTTCCTTCCTTCCTTCCTTCCTTCCTTCCTTCCTTCCTTCCTTCCTTCCTTCTCCATCACTGGAGGCTTTTAAGAAGAGATTGGACAACCATTTGCCTAAAATAGTATAGGGTCTCCTGCTTGAGCATGGGGATGGATTGGAAGACCTCCAAGGTCCCTTCCAACTCTGTGATTCTGTTATTCTGTATCTCTGCTATGCTTAAGGAGCTCCTGGCAGCTTGCAAGAGATTTGGGTATCACCTCGCTTGGTAAGCATGATTTTTTTAATGTTACGATTTCACATCTGTTGGCTTGAATTAGTAATAAAGCTTAAACTCCCTTTATTTACTGCTGTGTTCATGGTCTCTGGACCCCAAAGAACCGATCGCTTGAGCCCCTGATCATGCCCAGACACTTAATAGCTTGCCAAATATCAGTTTGTTTACTTCCTCAGATAGATAAATCGGTCATTAAGAACAGGCCACGCCAAGGTAATCACTCGGAACTGACCCGTTGTGGAGATGATTAATGCGAATTAAAGCTGCAGACTCTGCATGAGCTAAATGTCTTGATAATGGCCCCCACGCCAGAAACCTTTGCAAATGTCCAAATTTAATTGAACCACCCCCCCTCTTCCACCAGCACTAGCTATTTCAAGGAATAGGCTTGGATCCTAACCTAGGAAGCCGTAAAGTGAAGAGCTTCTATTGTTGAAATAAAATATATGAGAGAAGCAACTTAGAAGTGAGGAGAAATTTCCTGTGAACAAATTGTGAAATTTCCAGTGAGAACAATGAACCAGTGGAACAACTTGCCTCCAGAGGTTGTGAATGCCCCAACACTGGAAGTCTTTAAGAAGATGTTGGACAATGTACTAAAAGAGGAAAAGGTAATTCAAACATGGTTTCAGTATGGACAGTTATAGGCCAGATGGAAAAAAAGATCAAAAAATTGGTTTTATGCAAAATGAGGATAATTTACTAAAACAAATTAGGGATCAAAGTCAAATGCGTATAAAAAGGTTATATAATGTATTAATAGAAATGGATTCGGAAACAGAACTAGTCCAAGATTGTATGATAAAGTGGGCACAAACTTTTGAAGAACCAATAATGTTGGATACATGGGAAAAGATATGGGTAAGAAATGTAAAATTCACGGAAACCCAAAATTTGAGAGAGAACTTTTATAAGATGTTTTATAGATGGCATTTAGATCCTAAAAAACTGGCCTGTATGTACCCGAATTTACAACCTAAATGCTGGAGATGTGATTGTGTTGATGCTACATATGACCATATATGGTGGACTTGTAAAAAGGTTAAAGCATTTTGGATAAAAATATGGTGGATTATGCAAAATGTTCTTAAAAAGAGGATAAAGTTTACCCCTCAGTTATTCCTGTTAGGTATAACTACCGATTGTACCGTTATAGAGACTAACTTGATTTTGCATTTAATAACGGCAGCAAGACTGTTGGTGGCGCAATACCGGAAGAAGGAAGATTTGCCTACTATTCAAGAATGGACATTAAAAGTAACAAACTTAGCAGAGATGGCTAAAATATCAGCATATCTCAAGGACCACTCAAATGAGAAATATAAACTGGAGTGGAGAAGATGGATTGATTATATTCAAAATAAATATGGAACTAAGAAATTACAGATAGCTTATGACTGAAAAAGCGAGGAACGATATAATCTGTTTAGAGTTAACCTAACAAAAGAGGAGTTAAAGCTCAAATGAAAGATGATACTAACTTTCTTTGTTTATTTTAGAACATCTTTGTTAAAGATTTATATCCTGTATTTGTTCTGGGAAGTCGGGAGGGGGGGAAGGTTGGGGGGGGAGGTAAATATTTGTAAAAGCTTTTTTTAAAAAAATTTCAATAAAAAAAGAAGATGTTGGATAGCCATTTGTCTGAAGTGTTGTAGGGTTTCCTGCCTAGGCAGGGGGTTGGACTAGAAGACCTCCGAGGTCCCTTCCAACTCTGCTATTGTATTGTATTGTATTGTATTGTATTGTATTGTATTGTATTGTATTGTATTGTATTGTATTGTTGTATTGTATTGTATTGTATTGTTCGTAGCTGCCATTTGGCAGGTGGCTTCCCTTATTGTTCCAAAGTCGGTCACCGAAAACAATGGGAATTAAAACAAACAAACTACTTCAGTGCCAGAGCAGGCAAGCGCGGAAGAGGAAAATATTAGGATGGCTAAAATCCTGGGGAAATCAAGCACGCGCTAAAAATAAATTTGACATGATAAAAGTGACGGCATCAGCTGGAGTCACCCATAGAGGATTTTTACAGGGAAGGATTTCCAAAGCAGTTGCCACAGGCCGAAGTAGGTAACAGTGTCAGTGCTAGAAGTGAATGCAATGGGCTCTTGTTCCAGTGCTCCCCACTCCCTTCTAGCACTGATGATGTTACCTCGTTAGGTAATGAAATGTCTGCGAGAAAATAGCCAAGCTCAGAGAGCACCAAGGATCCAAAGTCCTCCCCCCCCTCCTCCTTCTCTTCCATCCAAAAACCCTTCCAGCATTGATGATGTTACCTATTTGGGTAATGAAATGACTGCAAGAAAACCGCCAAGGTCCGAGAGGACCAAGGACCCCGCTAGTAATCCTCTTCTCCTCCTTCTCCTTCTCCTCCTCTTCCCCTTCTCCTTCTTCTCCTCCTTCTCCTTCTTCTCCTCTTCTCCTTCATCCTCCTTCTCTTCCTGCTCTTCTCTTTCTTCTCCTCCTCCTCTCCTCCTCCTGTTCTCCTTCTCTTCCTGCTCTTCTCTTTCTTCTCCTCTTCCTCCTCCTCTAAACCCATTCCCTTCTAGCACTGGTGATGTTACCTAGTTGGGTAATGAAATGTCTGCTAGAAAACCACCAAGCTCAGAGAGCACCAAGGACCCCGCCAGTCATCCTCCTCCTCCTCTTCTCTTTCTTCTCCTCCTTCTCCTCCTTTTCCTTCTCTTTTTCTTCTCCTTTTCTTTCTTCCCCTCCTTCTCCTTCTCCTCCTCGTCTCCTTCATCCTCCTCCTCTTCCTGCTCTTCCCTTTCTTCTCCTCCTCCTCTCCTCCTCCTCCTTTTCTCCTTCTCTTCCTGCTCTTCTCTTTCTTCTCTTCTTCTTCTTCCTCCTCCTCTTCCTCCTCCTCCAAACCCATTCCTTTCTAGCACTGGTGATGTTACCTAGTTGGGTATTGAAATGTCTGCAAGAAAACAACCAAGCTCAGAGAGCACCAAGAAGCCTGGAAACCCCTCTCCCTTCTGGCACTGATGAGGTTAACTAGTTGGGTAATGAGACATCTGCGGGGAAACAATGAAACTCTGTGAGAAACAACAGACTCCCCGTGGGGTCAAATGTTGGCTTTGCTTCCAAGTGGAGAAATTCCCCTTTTCTCCCAAATTCCTTTCTCTGCTCCGCTACTCCGATTAGTCTGTGCTTCGCCAAAGGTTTTGAATTGTACCCCAGCGACATCCCCACCCCCCTTTTGTAAATGAGCAAAATCCTCATTCTTCACCTAATTGTCCCAAGGTCTGCGTAATCCCTGATTCACACTGTTGTTTACATCTCTATGCTGACTCGATGATGTCTTACCCACAGCCCCTTTGGCAAACCCATATAATTTTGCTTTCACCTTCCATTATCTACTCCTCAACGGCCCAAGCAGCCATGGAAATCCACAAGAGATAGGATGAGCAATGCAACAGATAGAAGCTATTTCAGCAGGCGTTGATTTAAAGACTTATCCTGTCAGATGAGGCCAAACCACGGGTGAAATCCAGCAGATTCGACAGGTTCTGGAAAACCGATAGCAGAAATTTTGAGTAGTTAGGAGAACCTGCAAATTCCACCTCTAGCTGGCCCAAGAGTGGGGTGGGAATGGGGATTTTATAGTATCCTTGGTGCAAATTCTTTGGCTAAGTCAACGATGCTAGGAATGGTTAGCGTAGGGGGCGGTAACCTGCGGCTCTGGAGCTGCATGTGGCTCTTTCATCCCTCTGCTGCAGCTCCCTGTTGCTGGTCGGCTCCACAATTGATAGGGCTTTCAGTTAGGATAGGTAGAAGAAAAAGGATGCCAAGCTAGGAGGAGACTCTATGGTGGGGGAAGCGGGCTTTCGGTTGGCAGAGGAAAAAGGATGCCACGCTAGGAGGAGACTCTATAGTGAGGGAACTGGTCTTCCAATTAGCAGAGGAAAAAGGATGCCATGCTAGAAGGAGACTCTATGGTGGGGAAACCGGATTTCCAGTCAGCAGAGGAAAAAGGACGCCGTGCTAGGAGGAGACTCTATGGTGGGGAAACCGGATTTCCAGTCGGCAGAGGAAAAAGGACGCCGGGCTAGGAGGAGACTCTATGGTGGGGAAACCGGATTTCCAGTCAGCAGAGGAAAAAGGACGCCGGGCTAGGAGGAGACTCTATGGTGGGGGAACGGGACTTCTGGTCAGCTCCAGAATTGAATGGGGGCTTCTGGTTAGGACATTTGTGGCTCTTTGAGTGTTGAAGGTTGCTGACCCCTGGGTTAGTGGAACGAGAAGAAGGGGCAAGGAAAGGACACGCTGGCTTGATCGCATCAAACCTTTTACGAAGATGAGCATCCAACAGCTGAAGGAAGCTGTGTGGCTAGGGTAGCATAGAGACACAAATGAAAAGTTTGTAAACAGCAACAACAAATGTGTGCATGCAATGTCCTACTTGCACAATCTAAATTCTTCTTCTCTCAAATCTTCTATAAGGGTCACTCAGTCTTATTTTCTGGGTTCATTTTTTTCCCCATTCGTTCCTGAATTGAAGCACTTGATAGATGTTGATGGAAGCATGCCCGGGTGGGAAACTCCCGAGATAAAGAGGCACCTATAGAATTTGTCCTTTTATCCTTTACCAGGTGCTCTTCACCATTAGCAATCCATCACATGTCACCTTGACTGCCTTCTGTTTCGGACCGCTAGATTTTTCTGTCAGATGAGACTTGAAGGATGTCTGCTAACTTCCTGGTTTCTGTTTTTTTCCCCTTCCAACCGAGGTGGTATCCAGCAGGTTCTCACCAGTTCTGGAGAACTGGGAGTGGAAATTTTGAGTAATTCTGAGAACGGGTAAACTGGCCCAACCCCCATCTATTCTCTGCCTCCCGGATCCCTGCTGATCGGAAGGGAATGAGGATTTTCCCAGGCTGAGTGGGTTCATAAATCCCATGTTAGAGCTCCTAGACAGACCACTGGTAGCCTGGCCTAAATGGCCTGAACACTAAGTGAAATTCAGGAACTTCCTTATATAGTTTATCACTTTCAGCTAAAGCCATCTGTTAGTTTTGGAAACACCCCTCAAGATTTGCCCTTGAGTTACAGAAAGTATGTCTACAGGATGTCATAATACATGGGTCAGTTAACGGACATGCATAGCTCGTATTTTGAGGAACTAACTATATGTGTCTACCAAACAGATTAACAGCCAAGCCAGCAAATAGGCTAAAATAGATGCTTCACTTCAGCATATTTCATCTGCAGACTTCCTTCTAACCCGTGTCTAACCGCACTATGTCCTAAAAGCAAACCTTGCAATTTCTATGTGAACAGTTAAAACTTAATATCGTGAAACCCTAGTTTGGTTCAGGCTTGAGGCCTACTTTGGTTCAGCCTGCCACCTTACTATCTTTCACAACCAGTAAAAGTACTCTTAATTCTGGGAAATGGAGTTAAGTGGTTTCTTTCTGAGGGAGGCTGGTTTGACATTTACTTACATTCCCATAACATGGCTAAAATGTCCCCCCCCACACACACACACACTCTTTTCCCTTGCAGCCTATGAGCTGTTCAGAATAAGCCACGTCTAATATATATATAGTAGCCCAACCAGACCAGATGGTGGCCAAAAATATACAGCAAAAACTCATCCCTCTGCTGCCACCTAGGGATCATCTAGCGGTGATTCATCAATTGTTCGCAGGGCTGCGTCGTCATAATTTTCATTTTAATTAACTCCAGTAATGTTCAACATTCAGTAATGCTCAACAAGGGATGTGGTGGCTCAGTGGCTAAGGTGCTGAGCTTGCCGATCAGAAAGGTCAGCAGTTGGACGGTTCGAATCCCTAGCTCCGCGTAACGGAGCGAGCTCCCGTTACTTTTCCCAGATTCTGCCAAGAATCAGTTCGAAAGCACATAAAAATGGAAGTAGAAAAATAGGGACCACCTTTGGTGGGAAGGTAACAGCGTTCCGTGCGCCTTTGGCATTGAGTCATGCCGGCCACATGACCACGGAGCCGTCTTAGGACAGCGCTGGCTCTTCGGCTTTGAAACGGAGATGAGCACCGCCCCCTAGAGTCGGGAACGACTAGCACATATGTGCAAGGGGAACATCTACCTTTACCTAATATATAAAGTAGCCCTACCAGACAAGATGGTGGCAAAAAATATATGGTGGCCAAACCACATCCCTCTGCTGCCACCTAGGGATAATCTGAGGTTCAGCAGCCAGCATTTGGTAATTAATCCATTGTTTACAGGACTGTGGCATCTTAATTTTCATTTTATTTAACTCCAGTAATGTTCAATAGCAGACTGACAAAATTACGGCTGTCTGAAATGAGGCAGCAAAAGCTCCTCTACTTCCAGCGTGTTTCTCATCCCAGGCTCACCTCTAACGGTGAAAAAAAATTGTTTGATGATTACCCAGAGAAGAAGGAAAATAAGACCACTCCAGTCTTCCAAAGTAGATTTTGAACTCTTATCTCTTTCTCTCTTTCACTCTCATCCCAATACAAACAAGCAAAACCTGTGTACCGAACACCAGGTTAAGCACCTGGAATCCTTTTGAAGATGAGTTCTTCCTGTAGATAACACCTTCAAGGTTCATAAAAACCGATAAACTTTGGCTGGGGAGCAAACACAATCTTTGATCGAGGTAACGATAAGGAATAAAATGGCATCTGAGAAACTGCTTTTTTGTAAAACACAGCTGAGGGGGGGGGGGATCTCCAGAGAGATGCTGTAATATGCCCTGAAATCAATCCTTATATTAGGCTCAAAAGGTGGCCAGCATTTATTCTTCAGAGAGAGAAGCTAGTGACTGATAAATTTTCGAACCTCTCTTCTTTAAGCTCCTGTAAGCCGTTTAAACTTTATATCAATCGTGTTACAAAGGGGGGGGGGGGGATCTTTAGCTTTAGAGGTATACTGTAGATGTGGGCATGGGAAAAGTATTGTTTTACAGTTAGAATTTCTCCATAGAAGTACATTGCCAGAGTCAGGAAGTGGTTGCAAATTCACTTACTAGAAATAAACAGCCTTACTGGTGAGATTCCCATAATAATAGAATAGAATAGAATAGAATATATACAATATTGATTCCCTTGCCTATTCCATTCCATTCCATTCCCTATTCTATTCTATTCTATTCCAATCCACTCCCCTCCATTCTTGTTTCTGTTTCTGTTTCTGTTTCTGTTTCTGTTTCTGTTTCTGTTTCTGTTTCTATTCTATTCTATTCTATTCTATTCTATTCTATATTCATTCCATTCTATATTCTTTCCATTCTATATTCATTCCATTCCATTCCATTCCATTCCATTCCATTCTGGTATTCGGAGACTTCAGCTTGTCCAGAACGCAGCCGCGCGAGCGATTGTGGGTGCACCTCGGTACACCCACGTTACACCTATCCTCCGCGAGCTGCACTGGCTGCTTATTGGTCTCCGGACATGCTTCAAGGTGCTAGTCATTACTTTTAAAGCCCTACATGGTATCGGACCTGGGTACTTGAGAGACCGCCTCCTGCCAATTACCTCCCTAAGACCTATCAGATCCCACAGACTAGGCCTCCTTCGGATTCCATCTGCCGGCCAATGTCGACTGGCGACTTCCTCGGGGGAGGGCCTTCTCTGTGGCTGCTCCATTCCATTCTATATTCATTCCATTCCATTCTATATTTTTTCCATTTTCTATTCTATTCTATTCTATTCTATATTCATTCCATTCCATTCTATATTCTTTCCATTTTCTATTCTATTCTATTCTATTCTACTCTGCTCTGCTCTGCTCTGCTCTGCTCTGCTCTGCTCTGCTCTGCTCTGCTCTGCTCTACTCTACTCTACTCCATGTTCTGTTCTGTTCTGTTCTATTCTATTCTTGAAGAGATTGCACAGCCATTTGTCTGGAATGGAATAGGGAAGTGATGGCTAACCTTTTCTGGACTGAACTCCTGGAGTGTGTGTGTGCGCACACACAAATGCGTCTGTGTGGGCCTGAACCCCCAAAATGAAAGGCATGTGTGCCCTCTGCATACACCCCACTCCATCCCTATGGTCTCCTGCATGCACCCTACTCCCCACACATGTGCAGCATGTGTCCAACCTATATTGTCATCTTTAAAAAAAAAACAGTTTTTAGGACTTTCACAGAACTGAGCAGAACTGGAAACCAGTCCTATTCTTTAAAATAAACCATCATAGAGGAGGCCCCTATCAAGGCTTGAGCCTTTGGGTTCTGAGTCCCTCAGAGAAGAAACCTCAAACTTAGCATGGCCTATTCGATCATATTGACAAAGTAGGAGTAGCTACTGAAAATAGAGAATCCAGGTGTTCTGGCCTAGGATTCCCCAAACCATGAAGCAGACGCAAAAAAAAAACCTTTTTATTAATTGACTGTGAATTCTGCTCATTCACATCCAGCAAAGTCCTTCAAAGGAGGATTTTACAGTCACAGACCTTATCTGGCTTGGAGAGATGCCAGGCCAATCTCTGCAGAACTTGGCAAGGAGTCTCTGAGAGTCACGAACCAATGAAGTGAACTAATGGTCTCCTGCAAACTCCACTCCCCTTTCGCTCCTCTTTATTCCCTCTGGGAGGGGCCATTCACCATCCACCTGTGGCTTTACTCCCGAGTCGGACCTTGTTCCTTAACTGTTCCCTTCGCCTGGCAACTCTACGCATGCGCACACTGGGGACAGGCTCCAGCTGTTCTTCTGCCCCAGTGATGTCTGACTCTGAAGGCAGCTGATAACTGTCAGATGGCCCTGTCCCCCCTCTCTGCCTCCGACACAGAGCCCTCATCAGAGCCTTCCCCGGACTCCAGGACTGGCCCAGGTTCCTCCCCAACCTCCTCACTGTCCAAATCTGCTGCCAGCTCTGCTGGCCGCTGGTGGGGCCACAAACACCAGCTCTCTTGACTTAGTAGCTCCTTCCAAAATAGCACCAATAAACTTTTATTTGAACTCTCTGAGATAAAAAAAAGGACACTTTGAAATGGCTTAGATGTTATCCTCCCTTGCCCCAGAGTAATAACTCTGACTTTTTTTCCCCTCCCCTTAATGGCTTCTTTTAGTTTTAGTATAGCACTTTCAATCTGCTTTGAAATCTACTCACGATATTACCAGGGAGTCTTAGATCTTTAAAAATAGGATCGGTTTTCTTCTCCTTTCTTTCTTTCTTTCTTTTTTTTAACGTGAGCAAAAATTGTGGAATAGGTTCAAGCGGCTCATAATGAAGTTATTCCAAAGCTGTTGTTAGAGAGAGAGGAAAAAAAGAGTCCAAAAAGACCATTTTAGTTGGCACCTTTTGGGCAGAGTAGAAAGACAGATGATAAAAGTGAGCCAAATCACAGGAGAATGCACTTCCAACTTTTCCGCTAAAACAATTACCTCCCAATGACTAACAAGATCTCACAGGCTGGGTCTCTTCCGGGTGCCGTCGACCGGACAATGCCGGCTGGCGGCCCCTCGGGGGAGGGCCTTCTCTGTGGCTGCTCCGGCCCTCTGGAACGAGCTCCCCGTAGAAATCCGGACCCTTCCCACTCTTCCAGCCTTCCGTAAAGCCACTAAGACCTGGCTGTTCCGGCAGGCCTGGGGCTGTTGATCAATGTCCAGCCCCACTTAGACAGTATGGATGGTGTGTAATTTTAACAATTGTATTTTTACTTCTAAATTTTTAAATGCTTTTTTTTAATCTTGTCTGTAAGCCGACCTAGAGTCCCAAGGGAGTGGGCGGCATTCAAATTTTATTAAATTGAAATTGAATTGAAATTGAATTAAGTTCCTCTGCCATCATTATCAACCCTCTTTTAAAAAAATAATAATATGGGGGATTGGCATACAAACAATACATAGAATTATTGACTAAACAAAAAATGAAAGATGATAATTCAATATGAATAAGCACATGTATGCTAAATGTAACAAATATGATTAATAATATCTCAGTCGTATTATGCAGAATAGGGTGATGGATCTAAAAACCAACGTCAGGCCTACATTTATAATCCTTTTAGAATTTTGGCCTGCCACACTTTCTCTGATTTCATTATGCTTTTTCTTTAGTATAGTTGATGGGAGGGGGGAATAGACAGGAGTAGGATTGTGGAATGTATTGTTGTCATTCTTTACTAGAAGCCAAGGTCAACCTTTGTCTCCGCACTAGTACACCTGACCGGAAGCAGCTGGGTGTGGATGCCAGTGTGGAAGAAGAAGATTGGACCATGTGATGGACTGTGGGTGTGGGGACAAGATCATGAACTTTTAACTGGGTGGGATTCTAATGTAACTTCCAGAGTTGGAATCCCACAGCACGATGCCAACATGCCTGCTTATTAAATTGGAACTTTAAGCATAGTGCAGTAATACACGGGCAAACAATATAAATAAGTAAATAAGTACATAAGTACATGAGTACATAAGTACATGAGTACATGAGTAAATAAGTAAATAAGTAAATAAGTAAATAAGTAAATAAGTAAATAAGTAAATAAGTAAATAAGTAAATAAGTAAATAAGTAAATAAGTAAATAAGTAAATAAGTAAATAAGTAAATAAGTAAATAAGTAAATAAGTAAATAAGTAAATAAGTAAATAAGTAAATAAGTAAATAAGTAAATAAGTAAACAAGCAAAGCAAACAAGCAAACAAGCAAACAAGCAAACAAGCAAACAACAATAAGTAAATAAGTAAATAAGTAAATAAGTAAATAAGTAAGTAAATAAAAAGCAAATAAGTAAATAAGTAAAAAATGTAAGTAAGTAAGTAAGTAAGTAAGTAGATCATGGAATAAGAATTTTGGGGTGTTTGTGTTGGCACAAATCGCCACCCCGAATAAATTATTCAGTGGAATAATGTGTTGTGGGGCAAGACAGAAAGGGAAATGAATTCCAGAGTCGGCTTTCTATTATTCTCCAGATTGTAAATTGTCACCCTTCCGAGGAAGTCAACAGGCGAAGTGCAGTTGAAATCCAGTTCTGCTAAATGAAATCCTTTAGTCATGCTAATTCCAACGTGGAGCGCTAATTGCTTCTAATTTGGCTGTTCTTACTACCCGTCTGAAAGCCGATCCCATCGCCTGATGTTTGTCTGCTTTACAACTTTGTTCCTCCCCCGCCCCCCGCCCCCGTGCCAGGATCGCTAGTGCCAAAGTTGAAGCCATTTGACACGCAAAGCATGTGGGCGAAAGCTGTAGGGATTCAGGCAGGGAGGGAAATTGCCAGCTCTGATGGATTCTCTGTCATGTGCTGTTAAATGAACTCAAGCAACCAATTTCAGGTAGCCTAATTTTGATTTTAAGGTGCCAGTATTGTAAATAAGCCAATGGGAGGTGTCCTTGGTGCTCTCTGAGCTTATTTAGTAGTATAGTAATATTTAGACTCATGTACCGCTTCACAGTGCTTTTACAGCCATCTCTAAGGGGTTTACAGAGTCAGCCTCTTGCCCCCAACAATCTGGGTCCTCATTTTACCCCCTAGGAAGGATGGAAGGCTGAGTCAACCTTGAGCCAGTCAGGAACGAACTCCTGGCAATTGGCAGAATTAGCCTACAGTGCTGCATTCTAACCATGGTCTGTCCTTCTTCCTTCCTTCCTTCCTTCCTTCCTTCCTTCCTTCCTTCCTTCCTTCCTTCCTTCCCTCCCTCCCTCCCTCCCTCCTCCTTCCTTCCTTCCTTCCTTCCCCACTTACCAATAGCATGTATATACCACTTCACAGTGCTTTACAGCCCTCTCTAAGCGGTTTACAGAGTCAGCCTCTTGCCCCCAACAATCTGGGTCCTCATTTTACCCACCTCGGAAGGATGGAAGGCTGAGTCAACCTTGAGCCAGTCAGGATCGAACTTCTAGCTGTGGGCAGAGTCAGCCTGCAATACTGCATTCTAACCACTGTGCCACCAGGAAGGAAGGAAGGAAGGAAGGAAGGAAGGAAGGAAGGAAGGAAGGAAGGAAGGAAGAAGGAAGGAAGGAAGGAAAGAAAGGATAGGATAGGATAGGATAGGATAGGAATAGGATAGGATATAGCAATAGCACTTAGACTTATATACCACTTCACGGTGCTTTACAGCCCTCTCTAAGCAGTTTACAGAGTCAGCACATTGCCCCCAACAATCTGGGTCTTCGCTTTAGCAACCTCGGAAGGATGGAAGGCTGAGTCAACCTTGAGCTACTCAGGATGAAACTGTTGGCAGTCGGCAGAGTCAGCCTACAGATTGCATTCTAACCAGGGGTGGCATTAATGTTCCCAGCATTACTGCTGGTTCGGTGCGCAAAAAGCTCACTGGGGGATTCTGGGAGTTGAAGTCCACAAGTCTGAAAGTTTCCAAGGTTGGAGAACCCTGATTTAGAATATTTCTCTCCACAGTGGCTACAAATATATTGCGTACTGGAGATCGCGGACTGGAATGTTAGCAAACGTTTCAACATTAGAAATGAAAGCGACGTTGGACTTAATTCCAGGGCCAGGTTTACAAATCCCAAGTTAACTTGTACGTGTGGACATATTCTGCCCTGGATGGTGGAAACAGAGGCTTTTCCTCACAACGAGGAGGTTGCCATGGCGCTAAATGCTATATTAGCCACAAGCAAACACACTCTCCTCACACTGCAATCCGCAAAGGATGCTTAACTCGTGATTAAAGCTTCTCCGAGCCCAGGAGGGAAGAAAAAAAACATTGTTTTCAAAGGAAAAAAAGAGAGAGACACAAAAGGTCAGGGAGAGGGGGGAATTTGTAGATGAATCCAAACTGTGCAGAAATTCAATTTCCCTTTCCTGGATGTAGGAATTCTCTCTAGGGCTCTTTTCTGAAGGACGCTCTCATTTTTCTTCCTATCACCGATATCCTTTCGAAGATTAATTACCCAACCCACTCTGGTTCCTGCATTCTCCTGACACATCAATCTGCAGAATGGGATGGGATGGGATGGAATAGAATATATAGAATAGAATAGAATAGAATAGAATTCATAATAGAATAGAATTCAGAATAGAATAAAATAGAATTCATAGTGGGATAGAATAACAACATAATAGAAATCATAATAGAATAGACTAGAATAAAATAGAATAGAAAAGAACTAAATTGAATTCAGAATAGAATAGAATAGAATAGAGTAGAGTAGAGTAGAATAGAATAGAATAGAATTTATAATAGAATATAATGGAATTCGTAATAGAATAGAATTGAATTGAATTCAGAATAGAATAGAATTGGAGAATCAGAATATTTTGAAGTCTGGAATAGATTTTATGACTGGTATAAGACAAGGTGACAAGACTGGAACAAACTGCATATATTGTGATTGGACAGAAGGATAGACAATGTATTAAGTAGGCTAATAGTTAATGGTTGAGACTAGCTGTATACAATGTGATATATGTATGGTCACTTTGACTATCGCTGCATTTGTTTTAAATGTAAAAATAATAAAAAAAATATTCAAAAAGAAGAATAGAATAGAATAGAATAGAATTCAGAATAGAATAGAATTCATGATAGAATAGAATAGAATTTATAATAGAATAGAATTCATAATAGAATAGAATTCATAATAGAATAGAATTCACAATAGAATAGAACAGAATTCAGACTAAATAGAATAGAATAGAATTCATAATAGAATGGAATGGAATTCAGAATAAATAGAATAGAATAGAATTCATAATATAATATAATATAATATAATATAATTCAGAATAAATAGAATATAATTCAGAATAATTATAATTCAGAATGAATATAATATAATATAATATAATTCAGAATATAATATAATATAATTCATAATAAATAGAATATAATTCATAATAAATAGAATAGAATTCATAATAGAATAGAATGGAATTCAGAATAAATAGAATAGAATAGAATAGAATAGTCTTACTATTTATACATACGTAGAGGGTATTAGTACCTCCTTTGATCTTGAAGTTTAGAGGTTACACATCTCCCCTGGCTTTTGCAATTGTTGGAAGATCTCAAGAAGACTTCAGGAGGTAGCATTCTTCTTTGCAGGTGTCTCCACTTCTGCCTCATGCAAGGAAGAGACTAGAGAAGAAGATAAAAGACAAGAAAGATGTCCTGGAGGGAATGCATGTGGTGTCACTGAATCAAATTGTTTCCTTTTTTCTTAATGCAGGAATCAAATGAGAACTCCACCATGGTACACTTTGCTAAGGTCTTCTCCGTTTATCTTTCCAGTTTTGAGAAGAGATTGCTATTCAGCATATTTCCCCACCGCCCTTCAAGGTTTATAACAATATACTCCAGAATTGATGGAGATGAATCGGGATTGTATAAGATGGCTAAAGGATTTCTTTCTGCAGTGTGCTAATTCTTGTAAGTCACTGCAATATAAAAAGACGTGGAGACTCTGGAAAGAGGGCAGAGAAGAGCAACAAAGATAATTAGGGGGCCGAAGGCTAAAACATACGAAGTTCGGTTGCAGGAATTGGGTATATGTCTAGTCTAATGAATAGAAGGATTGGATTGGATTGGATTTATTACATTTATATGCCGCCCTTTTCCCGAAGGGGACTCAGGGCGACTCACAATTCAAGTCAGGGAAGGGGGTACAGACAGGGAATAAAAAAAGACTGGACATAACAATACACAATTTAAAAACACACAACAGCCATACCATTCGAGGAGGGGGGCAAAAGCTCTTTAGCCCCAGGCCTGTCGGAACAGCCAGGTTTTAAGGGCTTTGCGTAAGGCCTGGAGGGTGGTGAGGGTTCGAATCTCCACGGGGAGCTCGTTCCAGAGGGTCGGAGCAGCCACAGAGAAGGCTCTCCTCCGGGTAGTCGCCAGTCGACACTGGCCGGTGGATGGAATTCGGAGGAGGCCTAATCTGTGGGATCTAATCGGTCTATTGGAGGTAATTGGCAGCAGGCGGTCTCTCAAGTACCCAGGTCCAATACCATGAAGGGCTTTATAAGTGACGACTAGCGCCTTGGACCAGAGGAGACACGATAGCAGTCTTCCAATATTTGAGGGGCTCAAAGATGAGGGGAGGGGGCTCAACTATTTTTCAAAGCACCAGAAGGCAAGACAAGAAACAATAGTTGGAAACTAATCAAGGAGAGAAGCAACCTAGGAGAAAATTCATAACGGTGAGAGAAATCAACCAATGGAACAGAAGTTGCCTTCAAAAGTTGTGGATGCTCCATCACTGGAGGATTTCAAAAAGAAAAGACTGGGCCACCATTTATGTGGAATGGTATAGAATCTCCTGCTTAGCAGGGGGTTGGACTAGAAGACCTCCAAGGTCCCTTCCAACTCTATTATTCAATGTTCTCATTCCAGGATCTCTGATCAGTAACAAGCTGTTTCCGGAGTTTTCTCATTCTAAAATAACAACGTGGCTACATAAGACCCAGGGAGAAAAAATTAGCCTTTTTCTGAAGTTAAAAGAAGTCGATAGAACTCAGCTAGTTCATACACTTTAGGAATCATTTGCAAGTCCCCTGCACATCAACCCTGGTTTTATTGATTTTTTTAATCTGTGAAAAGCCAAGCGTTTGCTGGAAATCATCTTTGTTAAGCGTTCCATCCACTGTATGTACCGAAATTTGCTCCTAGCAGGATTTAGTTATCTTTAAACCCCATCTCGGACAAACACAATCTGAGTGGATTTAATATTGGTGGCAATAGAGGTTTTGCGCTTAAATATCCCAAAGGTGATTTTTTTTTGCCAAAAGAGACTGGTCATTTGCATACTTTCCGAGAGTCATTGAGGCCATTTGGAAGTTTGTTTGTTTTCCTTGAAGACGTTTTGCTTCTCCTCCAAGAAGCTTCTTCACTTCTAACTGAATGGTGGGAACGTAAGGATTAGCAATAGCAATAGCAGTTAGACTTATATACCGCTTCATAGGGCTTTCAGCCCTCTCTAAGCGGTTTACAGAGTCAGCATATCTCCCCACAGTCTGGGTCCTCATTTTACCCACCTCGGAAGGATGGAAGGCTGAGTCAACCCTGAGCCGGTGAGATTTGAACAACCGAACTGCAGAACTGCAGTCAGCTGAAGTAGCCTGCAGTGCTGCATTTAACCACTGCGCCACCTCGGCTCTAAGATAAGATGTTATAGTTAGTTAGCTCAGTGTTTTCAACCTTTTTTGTGCAAAGGCACACTTTTTTCATGAAAAAAACCACGAGGCACACCACCATTAGAAAATGTTAAAAAAATTTAACTCTGTGCCTATATTGACTATATATAAGGTGTTTTTCCCACGGCACACCTTACACTATGTCACGGCACACTAGTGTGCCGCGGCACAGTGGTTGAAAAACACTGAGTTAGCTTATGTTAGTGTATGATTGTTAAATGTTTATACCCTGTATTTTGCTCAGGGAAGTTGGTGGGGGGGGGGGGTTGGAGGGAGGGCAGGGTTGGGGTGGAGGGAGGGGAGGGGAAGGGGAAATACCAAGAGCCAAGGTGGCGCAGTGGTTAAATGCAGCACTGCAGGCTACTGCTAGATCAGCAGGTCAGCGGTTCAAATCTCACCGGCTCAGGGTTGACTCAGCCTTCCATCCTTCCGAGGTGGGTAAAATGAGGACCCAGATTGTTGGGGGCAATATGCTGACTCTCTGTAAACCGCTTAGAGAGGCCTGAAAGGCCTATGAAGCGGTATATAAGTCTACTGCTATTGCTATTGCTATATTGCTATTTGTAAAACTTTTCATAAAAAAAGAAAAAAATTACTAAAAAAACATTTTAGTTCTGCAAGAGACATTCCTTTCCTTTTTATCTTTTAAGTGGTATAAATCAGAGGTGGCATTCAGCCGTTTCGTACTGGTTCATCCAAAACAGTAGCGGAAATTACTGGTGGGCTGGCTCAGCCGTCCTTTTCAGGCACGTTCTTGAGGCTGGGTATATGTGTGGAACACGCGTGCATGAGAAAAGCCTATGCGTGGAAGGCCCGGCTCGTACACGGCGAACTGGTGGTAACAAAATGTGAAACTCACCGCTGGTATAAACTGTTAAGATTACAGCCTCACTAACTTGATAATCAACCTTAGAGCTGCACGTTAAAGAAATCCTAGATTTTGCTCGAGCGTCTAACTTACAGCAGCTACACCCACATATTATAGGCTGCCATTACAAGCATCGAATTGCAGGGGAAAATGCCCTTGATTATTTAGTCTGCCTGTGGTTCTGAAAAGAAAATTGTTCTTTGTGTGTGGCCTGGAAAGTTAACACACCACCGTTAACATTAATATTGGAAGCTGCAACATAAACCGAGACTGGATAAATTCTTCAAACTGGCAAAGGATTAAATCAAGTTAACCCTACAAACAGAAGGCTCTTGTTAACAAAAACGGATGCCATTGTATTTGAAACCGATAAAAAAACCCGCACAGGTACAGTATATGTGGTACCTTGCTCAATAGTAGTAATGGTGAGAGGGATCTTGGAGTTCTAGTGGACAACCATTTAAATAAGAGCCAGAGTTCCTGGTATGGTCAAATTCATAATACATTACTACCCGTGTTTTCCCCAAAATAAGACAAGGTTGTCAGGTAATGAGGATTTAATGGCTGCAAGTTGATGTAAGGTTGTAAGCTGTAAACTGTAAGCTGATGCAATGAGGATGCATACACACACACACACAATATATATATATATATATATATATATATAATATATATATATATATATATATATAATATGTGTGTGTGTGTGTGTGTGTGTGGTGTGTGTGTGTGTGTGTGTGTGTGTGTGTGTGTGTGTGTGTGTGTGTGTGTGTGTTGCATTTGTACTGATAAATAAATAAAGGGAGACTAGTATAGATCTATTTCAAGCTGTTTAGCTCTCATCAGCTAGCCATACCCTTACTGGATTTGAACCTGGGCTGTATTACATATTAGGCAGTTGTATTAGCCACTAAGCCACAGGCTCTCCTCCTTTATCAGCTAGGCCAGGGAAATAGGTATTTATTGTGTCACAACCCCTGGTATGCCCAAATATGGGAGGAAGTATACTGCTTCCTTTCTCTGTCAATCGGCTCATCTCAAGAGACCATCCAGACAGAAAGCCATTATTTTGTATATATAAGGCCATTATTCTGTCTGTCTGTCTGTCTGTCTGTCTGTCTGTCTGTCTGTCTGTATGTATGTATGTATGTATGTATGTATATGTCATGTCTACACACACACACACACTCCATTAGAGGGTGTTTCTCTCTCTCATTGTGTATCACATTTCTCTCCTTGTGTCCGTAGCTGAGTGGTAAGGGATTTTTCTACCATGTGTATGTCTGTACATATGTATATGTAAACCACTATTAATTGTCTAAAGGCTCTGTGTGCTGTGTGCTGTGTGCTGTGTTGCGCTCCTGGATTTATCTCATAATAATAATCATTCTGCCAAAACTCTGACAAGGGTCTTATTTTCTTTTGACCCCCAAAATAAGCACTTGGCGTTATTTTTGGGGATGGCTTATTATTTTGAGATGCAGGAGGTGGTGAGCATGGTCACCTCATGGCTACTCCTCCCATTGCATTATTTTTAAGGGGGGCTTATTTTGGGGGGAGGGTTTATTTTAGTGCATGCGCTTATTGGGCTTATTATTTGGGGAGGTCTTATTTTCATGGAAACAGGGTACTATGTTTCCCATCTAGTCCTGTTTCTGATTGTAGCTCTGCTTCCTGCTGAGTTATTTCCAACTTTGTTTTCACGATTAGCTGGGGAAAAAAAGAGGGGAAAAAAATCCAGAGGGAATGACAGTTGTTCAATCAGTTTTGGGAACGATTTCAAATGTATGAGAATCCTCAAAGCAAAACAAACAGCCAATGTCCTTTTAACACTGAAAGGTAATTAAACGCAGAAAGGAAAGAATCCGATATTAACACAATTGCATCTCTTCCAGCTACAACAGATGATCCAAAATATCAGCGTGGCTTTTAAGGCATGTATCAAGCTGCATTTTTCAAAATATGTACTGAGAATGAAAAAGACACCTGTGCTCAACCAAATATCTCTCCCTCCCTTCCTCTCTCTCCCCCTCTCTTCTCTTCTTCCTCCCCTCTCTTCTCTCTCTCCCTCTCTCTCCCTTCTTCCCTCTCCTCTCTCCCTCCTTCCCTCTGTCATTTTCTTCTCTTTCACCTTCCTCCCTCCCAGTCTCTCCCTCTCTTTTGTCTCCCTCCCCCCCCCTCTTCTCTCTCTCTCCATTCTCTCTCCCTCCTTCTCTCTCCTTCCCTCTCTTCTCTCTTCCTCCCTCTCTCCCTTCCTCCCTTCCTCCCTTCCTTCTTCCTTCCCTCTTTCTCTTTTATTTCTTCTTTCCTCCCTCTCAATCTCTCCCTCCCTCTCTTCTCCCTCCCTTTCTCTCCCTTCCTCCCTCTCTTCTCTTTCCTTCCTTCCCTCCCTCCTTCTCTTCTCTCTCTTCTTTCCTCCTTCCCCAATCCCCCCTCCCTCTCTTCTCCCTCCCTCTCTCCCTCTCTTCTCTCTCTCCCCCTTCTCTCTCCCTCCCTTTCTCCCTTCTCCCTCCCTCCCTCCTTCTCTTCTCTCTCTCCTTTCCTCCTTCCCAATCCCTCCCTCCCTCTCTTCTCTCTCTGTGTGAAACCTGGGCACATGATAGACAGCAAGCCTTTCAAGGAAGAAATTAGCAAAGGATGTGTGACTTGTTTTGATTTGACAGTCATTCATCCTCCCAACAGGGATGGAAAATAGTGTCTATTTAACACAATTTCAGGCAGGGAATTCGGATGAATCACAAAATCCATTCTGAAGTTTCCTGAAAAATATAGATTTTTGTAATTTGGAAAGTTTCATAGGAATCGTGAGACACAAAGACTGAGACACTGATACAGGCAGCCCTCAACTTACAACAGTTCGTTTAGTGACCTGTTGTGGCCCAGCAGGAGCCGTTGGAGCTGCCACCAGACTCCGACAGCGAGGGGCCCTCTGAGTCAGCTCTGGAGGATGTGGAGGACCCTGGACAGGGTTCCGACTCCGAGCAGGGTGCAGAGAGGCTGGTTGGCCACCAGGAGGCCCCTGAGCCTTGGACCAATGGGGAGGAGACAAGGGAGAGTGATCCGGATGCCAGCAGTGAGTTGTTCTTGGATGCCCGGCACCAAAGAGCTAATAAGCATCAGGAACAGTTGCCCAAGTACAGGAGGTAATTGCGCTCAGCTGGTGGTCATTAGGCTCCTCTCCAGACTATAAAAAAACTGCTTGTGCACCAGTGGTGGGTTTCAAAAATTGTTCGAACCTACTCTGTAAGTGTGGCCTCCTTTGTGGGAATGGCTTGCTGCCCATGTGACCGGATATGAAGATGCCGACGACACTTGTCAGAACCATCTTAAATTACCTCACACACAGCACTGGCATGCATAAGAATATGATGCAAACTTGGTTTTTAAAAGGCATCTTTGGTTTGCGTTAAAACAACTTCAACACACGCAATGTTCTGATTGCACCACAAACGCAGTAGTCATCCTTACCTTTCACAGAAGCACTGAGTTTTATAAATATGAACATGATAGTGTAGAATAATCATATCCAAGGACCAGTGGTGGGTTTCAAAAAATTTTGGAACCTCCTCTGTAGGTGTGGCCTGCTTTCCGGGTCCACTGGTGGAACCTCTTCTAACCGGTTCGGTAGATTTGACGAACCGATTCTACCGAATAGGTGCGAACTGGTAGGAACCCACCTCTGGACCAAGTGATCTGAGGGACTGTCTCTTGCTGTCTCACATCTATCCAACCCATCAGAGGGGGGAGGAAGGGAATGTTGCAGGTCCCATCCCTGAGGGAGATAAACCTGGTGCGACCCGAATGTATCACCAGACTGTTGGAAATGTAGGCAAAAACAAGGAACGT
This sequence comes from Thamnophis sirtalis, assembly GCF_051295495.1. Taxonomy (NCBI): domain Eukaryota; kingdom Metazoa; phylum Chordata; class Lepidosauria; order Squamata; family Natricidae; genus Thamnophis; species Thamnophis sirtalis. The sequence continues at coordinate 78,087,126 of NW_028261389.1, forward strand.
ATTACCACATGTGGTGGTAATGCCCAAAGGCTAAACAATACTGGAACAGAATAAGAAAATGGCTCGAAGAAATGACTAAACAGCAAATAGATATGAAACTGGAAATATTAGAGCCAAGGTGGCGCAGTGGTTAATGCAGCACTGCAGGCTACTTCAGCTGACTGCAGTTCTGCAGTTCGGCTGTTCAAATCTCACCGGCTCAAGGTTGACTCAGCCTTCCATCCTTCCGAGGTGGGTAAAATGAGGACCCAGATTGTTGGGGGCAATATGCTGACTCTGTAAACCGCTTAGAGAGGGCTGAAAGCCCTATGAAGCGGTATATAAGTCTAACTGCTATTGCTATTGCTATTGCTATTGGGAATACCTACAAGGAAATATGACACAACCCCCCACCCCACAATATTTAATTATACATATCATAACGGCAGCGAGAATAACATATGCACAAAATTGCATATGTGCTCTACATGGGGCTGCCCTTGAAGAGTATTCGGCGACTTCAGCTAGTCCAGAATG